>NC_139000.1:17405937-17562688 GCF_964374135.1 Grampus griseus | reverse complement strand
CATAAGTCAACAGTTATTTGTTGATGGTTGCTTTGGTGGTGGGCATGTGAGCCAGGTGTAGGGAAAGTGTGCTGGAGGGCTCCCGAGAAAGGTTTCCTCTCTCTCTTGGGATGGAAACACAGGAAGAGAGTCCATTTCCTCCTCTGAACATATCCAAATGTAATGCTTCAAAGCCCTGTGGTGATCCTGTGACTGGTGCCAGGCAGCCATCTTGCTACAAACTTGGAGAAGAAACAAGAGCATTACAGAGAACTGGGGCTGGATCTCCCAGAGGTCACACTCGGATCCACCCGACCTCTGGACTTCTGGTAACACGAGGTAATACAGTTCCTTGTTGCATAACTAGCTGTGAGTTGCAGTTATTGTTACGTGCAGCCAAAGGTCACCTGACTCCTCCTGGTGGCTCTTATGTGCAGCCTGTTTTGTGACCCCGTGCAGTTCTCAGTAATGGGGCTGTGACCCACTGAGTCAGGTCATCAGAAGTTATTAGTCACAAATAAGAAAGATAAAATATTTAGGAATGTTTGGGGCTTCCCTGGTGGCGCAGTGGTTAAGAATCCGCCTGCCAATGCAGGGGTCACAGGTTCGAGCCCTGGTCCGGGAAGATCCCACATGCCTCAGGAGCAAGTAAGCCCGTGAGCCACAACTACTGAGCCCACGTGCCACAACTACTGAAGCCTGCACGCCTAGAGCCCGTGCTCTGCAAAAGAGAAGCCACCACCATGGGAAGCTCGTGTACCGCAACAAAGAGTAGCCCCTGCTCACTGCAACTAGAGAAAGCCCGTGCGCAGCAATGAAGACCCCAAAAATAAAATAAATAAATTTATAAAAAAAAGAATGTTTGGATAAATAACAAGGTCCTACTGTATAGTGCAGCGAACTATATTCAATATCCTGGGATAAACCATAATGGAAAAGAATATGAAAAAGAATGTACATATGTTTGTAACTGAGGCACTTTGCTGTACAGCAGAAATTAACACAACATTGTAAATCAATTATACTTCAATTTAAAAACATGATTTTTTTAGAAAATCTAGACCAATGGTTCTGAAACTTTATTATGCATCATTTATTATGATGGGAGATTCTTTTTAAAACAGAGATTGCTGGGCCCTCAGCCCCCAGAGTTACTAATTCAGTAAATCTGTAGTGGGGCTTGAGGATTTAAGTTTCTAACAAGTTCCCAGATACGCTGTTGCTGTTGGTAAGAACCACATTTTGAGAACAAGTGATTTAGACAATTTTTGTAATAATGTCCCTCACACTTATATGCATATAAATATGATTTCTCCGGCAAGAGAAGAAAGAAGAGGAACTAGAGTGAGAAGTCAAACTCCTGGAAACCTCTTGGGGAGAGTGTCTTGCATTGACTACACTCTTTACATGTGTCATGTGGAAATAAGGGTTGAGATACAAGATTCCAGATGCCCATGGCTTCAGACTCAGAGAGACTATGACATAGGTGCGGTGATTGATGACACAGAAAGATGCTCGTCTTCATCCCCTGCCACAAGGCTAACATGATTGTGAGCTCAAAAGGTACTATTGTCATTATCCATATCTCTGTTGTCATCATTTAGACTTTATATATTCCTTTCAAATCCATCATTTCATTTAACCTTTATAACAACACTATGAAAAAGATCATGATGATTATAAAAAGGATGAGGAAGACAAGGGAGAAGAGGAGGTGGGTGAGGAGGGGAAAGAAGAGGTTGACTGTCACTGTACAGATGTGGAAACTGAGGCTGAATGACTTGTCCCTGTCATACCATAAGTAAATTCCTGAGCTAAGACTCAAAGCCAGGTCTGCCTAAGTTCTGTATTCTACTAAACCGTGATATTTTTTGGTGAGTTGGCACAGGTATTAACTGTGGATAAGAAAAAGAAAATTCAGGTACTCTAGGGCTATCTCACTTTCCAAAAGAAGGCTAACTTCTTGCTTTAGAAGCAGAGCAGACCTAGCCTACTGGGACAGCATGGTATAGAGAAAAGAGTATGTTGACCTTGGGTGGGTTACTAAATTTCTCTGAGCAGCCCTCTTCTCAGCTTTACAAGGTCATAACGCCTTCCTTGCAGAACTGTGAAGACTGGCAATATCATATAGAAAGACCCTAACCGTCCTTGGCCCAAAGTAGGCCCTGAGTAACAGGAGGCTCTTGAGATTTTGATACTGATGATTATTCAGGGAGGTTCTAAGAATGAACATGTTAGAGGCAGGTGGCAGGAAATGGTTCAGATGGGATGGCTTGCAGGGTTGGCTTGTGTAGACATGGGCACTTCCTACTTAACCAGGCCTTTGATGCCAGCTTCAAATATTATTTTCTAAAGTCGTAATTTGCTAAACCGAGAAGTTCACAGGCCTTACTTCACAAATTATTGCTTTCCTGTTTCAAGAGCGTCCCATAACTAGAACTAGTCCTCCATGAAGCAGGCAGAGAATAGGAGCTGACTTCCACAAGGAAAGCATTGTCTCAGGGGCAGCAGACGCATGGAATATATTTTTTGGTCAGTGCTCATTGGATTTTTAGCAGGGAGAGAAAGGCCAAAACGTTAAAAAAAAAAAAAAAATCACAAAGCTTAGATGCTCAGATTTGGACGGAAGTCTGTCTTGCTCTAAAACCCGGACCCTCACGGATGCTGTCTCCCCATTTCTTTGACAGGATGTTTCTAACATGGATTGGACACCCTGGTGGAAGGAGAAGAAAGGTGATTCTTGGTGGGGTTTTTTTTTTTTTTTTTTTGCGGTACGCGGGCCTCTCACTGTTGTGGCCTCTCCCGTTGCGGAGCACAGGCTCCGGACGCGCAGGCTCAGCGGCCATGGCTCACGGGCCCAGCCGCTACGCGGCATGTGGGATCCTCCCGGACCGGGGCACAAACCCGTGTCCCCTGCATCGGCAGGCGGACTCTCAAACACTGTGCCACCAGGGAAGCCTGGTGGGATAAATATTGAGGCTCCTATTTTTCAGTGGCTTCTGCAAATGTCTGTATTCTTCACCAGAGTAAGAAAATGTCTTTTATAATTTTGTTCTATAGTCTTGCCTAGTAGGTGCTACGTGAAACGTAACTAAGTTGACGGGAAGGCAAGTGAGTTGCTGAAACACAGTGCTTTACTATTTGAGCTGTAGATCTTAACCACCTTGGGTAAAAATGTTTCCATGGGAAAATGTGGTCAGAGTTCCCTTCCATGCTGAGGCGCCAGAAACACCTTTCCTTTGCAGCCTTTCACTGATTTTTGTGAGGCAGCATGGTATAATGGAAAGAGGTCTATATTTAGAGCAAAATGACATGAGTCCCAGTCCCAGTTTTCCTGATCTCTTAGTTGGATGACCCATGGAGTCATTCTCTGAATCTCAGTTTCTTTATCTGTCAAACAGGCATGAAAACTCCTACTTCTCTGGGTTCTTCTGAGCTTAAAGGAAAATAACGTTTGCAGAATCACTTTGAAAACCGTAAAGCCCCTGTGCAATTTTGAAGAGTTGTTAGTAACTCTCCAGTCTGTGAGGATGTGAGCCCCCCTACACAACTTCTACATGAAAGTGGGAATTCACTCCTCAGGGCTCTGTGGCCAAGGTCCCAGGCCTCTCTGTGGAAATGTGCCCGCTTCGGTCTCTAAGCTGCCCAGGTGTCTCTGCTCCAACAGCTCCAACTTCCAAAAGGCATAAGCCCCGGGATAAAGAGAACTAAAAGAGAGCGATGATTGCAACGCTTGTGGACAACACATGGAGTAGCTCTTGCTTCTGCCTGGGGCCCTGCTGGCAGAGCATAGGGTGGAGGGTGGAAGGTGTGGCAGAGGAGAAAGCATCCGAGCCCAGGTGCAGGAGACTTCCCAGTGCAGGGGCTGGGGTCTCCTCACCTCGTTTACCCTTGTCCAGCCTGATAGCCTAAACACCATGGACAGCTTCCACCCTCTACGGCCATTGTAACATGTTAATAAATCAAGCAACAGATTAAAACCCACATCCAAAAGCTATTTGTCTCATCTCTACTACTGGTCCTTGGGTTTGGGTGATAAGGTTAGCCCAGGCCAGCAAGCAAGCACAGGAGATTTATAAAGCCACCTGTGTGCAACAGCTGTGGCAGAGAGAAGTACTAAGAATTCCCGAGGGGCCAAGGGAGGCTTCTTGCTCCTTTATCCTACAGGTGCCCGCCTTAAACAAAGCTCTTAAGCATACCGTTCCCCTACTGAAAGGTCTTTAATTATTCACCATGGGTCTCAGAAGAAAGTTCAAGCTTTTCAGAGTCACCCTAAGCAATGTACTCCCAACCACCATTCCACACCCACTCTCTGCACAAACCATCCCTTCTGGATTCATCCCCAAACAGCTCAGTTTCGTACCTCTTTGTTCTTGCCTGAGCTGCTCCCTCAACTTGGCAGGCCACTTCCTCCCCTTGCCTGCTGCCGGCGTAGTCCCTCTTACTGAAATCCCACTCATTTCCAAGGCCCAGCTCAAATGCCATCTTCTTGTGCCTCCTGGTCCAAAACCCTCTCTACAGCCCTATCCATTCCTTCTTCTCTAATCTACAGTTGACCTCTATTATTTGGTGCTAATTTCATTCACACAAAGGCTAAGACATCAGAAGGCTCAGGTTTACATACATGCTGTCGCCTCCCTACAGGCACGGCGCCATGTGGCGGAGACCTCTAAAAGCTTCTCTTCCCTTACCTGTTGTATGGGGATAATTATAATCCTCGCCCTATGAGGTTGGTATGAGTACCAAATGTGACAAGAAATATAAAAATAAATGTTAATTTTGGAAACATGACATTGTGATTTTCAGTATGCCTCCCCAGTTGGTTTTTGTTTTTTAACTTCCTGGTGAGCCCAGACTGATATCTGTACCCTAAGTGATCAGATCCAATTCTAACATAGTGCAAGTGATTAGAAAATGTTTGATGAATGTGGAAGCAACCTAAATGTCCATTGACATATGAATGGATAAAGAAGAAATGGTATACATATACACCATGGAATATGACTCCACTATAAAAAAGAAATGGTATACATATACACAATGGAATATTACTCAGCCATAAAAAAGAATGAAATAATGCCATTTGCCGCAACATGGATGCACCTAGAGATTATCATACTAAGTGAAGTAAGTCAGACAGAGAAAGACAAATATTATATGATGTCACTTATATGTGGAATCTAAACAATCATACAAATGAACTTATTTACGAAACAGAAACAGACTCACAGACACAGAAAACAAACCTATGGTTACCGAAGAGGAAGGTAGGGAGGGATAAATTAGGAGTTTGGGATTAGCAGATACAAACTACTATATATAAAATAAACAACAATGTCCTGCTGTATAGCACAGGGAACTATATTCAATACCTTGTAATACAGTATAATGGAAAAGAAAATACAACGTCTGATGAATGAACAAATGAAAAAAATGAGTGAATCAATCAAACAAGAATCAGGAAACAGGACAGAAGACTTATTTTGACATGAGAATGACCCCTTTCCCATCAACTAAATTACAGTTCCCTTGATATTCCTTTTCATAACACCTAAGAGTTCCCTTCATAGAACCTATCACAGTGTGAAATGTCTATGTATACATGTTCGTTTAGTATCTCTCAGCTGCATTTGAAAAGCCCTCCAATGATGGGGACCATTTCTTTTTGTCCACTGAATATCCAGTACCTAGGACAGTACATGGCATGCAAGAGCCACTAAATATATAACTGTTAAGTGAATAAATACAGATATTTTAATTTTATTTATAAAAACAGAAAATCATGCCTAGATGAAAGCTGAAGCCATAGTGTAGCTTTTTATTCAATAACTGTTTATTAATGTAAGCAGAGACACCTTCTTGTTCCCATCCCATCCCCCAGTCTGCGTTAGGGGCACAGTCTTTACTCTCACTGTCTCTCCATTTCCTCCATGGAAACACTTAGGCTGTAATGCATTTGTCCGTGTCCTGTCTGCTTGCCTACTAGACTATGGTTTCTGAAACAGAACCACCTTTCATTTTGCTTTATTTCCTAAACGCACAGCCATGTATGCAGAAACACAGTAACAGAGCACACTGCAGTTATGAAGTTCTGTTTGACATGTGGTTCAAGGTCCCTCTGCTTGCTCATAGTTGCTCTTTTCTCCTATTTGGCCTATTTGTTCACCAAAACGTCTCCAGGTTTATACAATGGTGGAAAACACAGAACTGAAATTTTGGTTCCACAATTTACATTGGTAACTTCACATTCATTTGGCAGTTCTACCACATTTCTGACAACTGCAGATTTTCTGTCCAGCTAGGACCTGGACATAAAGGAGAAGAAGTGACATGTTTAATGTGTATGTGTGGTAGGGTCATTGGGAGCTGCAAACACACAGGGAAGTCCTGGGAGGTGAATAATTGAGATCTGATGGAAGCTGACTGACCTTGAGTTTCCAAAGCCAGAAAACCCAACAGAGTACTTTGGAGAAAAGTTTTAAAGACAGAACAGGCTTTGGAAAGAGTGTCTACTGCACATGGGTGAAACCAGAGTATTTCATTGACAACCACATAATCAGAAGAGCTGGGACAGCTGCCGTACATGGGTAATAGGATACCAGCATAGAATCAAAAAATTACATTCAAATTTCAAGTCATCAGTACTGAGGGGTGGTGGTAACGATTCAAGCCTGAGAAGACCTGAGCCAGGGCAGCTGGGATTGGAAGAAGTATTGTCTGTAAACATGAGGCACTATCATGTGTGATTTCACATAGTTATCACAACAACCCTCTAGGGTGCTATCTTTTTACAGAGGACGGCACTGAGGCTCAGAGAGGCTTCGTAAATTGCCTAAGGTCACACTACTCCTAAGTGGTCATGTCAGGATTAGAAACCAAATCTGCATGTTTCAAATTCACTAGTGACACCTTCTCATTGATGCTTAGGATACCTCTGGCTGATCTGTCCAGGAATGAGCTTGAGCTGTGGTTCCTAGTTCTGAACTAGCTTCTAGGAAAAAGAAAGAAGGAAAGAGAGAGGGATTGAGAGAGTGAAGAGAAAAAAGAGTGAAAGAGGAAAAGAAAGACAGAAAGAGGAAGAAAGAGAAAGAGTGAAAGAAAGAGAGCAAAAGACCAAGTGGGAGAGAGGGAGGGAAGGAAAGACAGGGAAGGAGGGAGAGGGAGGGAGGGAGGGAAAGCAAGCAAGCACGAAAGAAAAAGGAAAGGAAAGGAAGGAAGGAAGGGAGGGAGGGAGGAAGGAAGGAAGGGAGGAAGGAAGGAAGGGAGAAAGGGAGAAAGAAAGAAAGAAAGAGAAAGCGAGAGAGAAAGAAAGAAAGAAAGAAAAAAAGAAAGAAAGAAAGAAAAGAAAAGAAAGAAAGAAAGAAAGAAAGAAAGAAAGAAAGAAAGAAAGAAAGAGAAAGAGGAAGGAAGGAAGAAAGAGAAAGAGAGAAAGAAAGAAAAAGAGGGAGGGAGGCATGGAGGGATTGAGGAAAGATTCTGGTTCTTTGCCAGCCCTTCTGAAAAAGTATCTTCATGGCTGTGACCTGTGACATCATATTTGCAAGCTCTCTCCAGATGTCTCTCATTCCCAAGGTCAGAGACCCACAAATCTGGAGGGGACTCTTGCTCTGGGTGGTGTGTGACATGTGAACTTCTAATATCCCTTCAAGTTCCTGGGCTGTGTGTCCCAAGTCTCGCTGTTTGTTGGCGCTCAGAGCAAACTCTCTTCACGGTGATCTAAGGAAAAGTACTGAAGATATATTCCATGCTTTATTAATTCATCTTTCAATATGTCTGAAATTGAGCTGTGACTGACAAATGATGATGACGTCAAACAGCTTCCGTCAGCCTGGCAACAGATGTCACTGCTTGCGCTCGTGTGAACTTGGCTGTCGTTCCTAGTGGTACAGCTGGATGCGGACAACCCTCAATATTTCAGGCCACAGACTACTTAAGAACTAATTGTGGAAGGAACATGAAACCTGACTGTTGTTCAATGGGCTTCATTGACAACTGTTGTTAAGGTCGAGAAAGCACCAGCAATAAAACTTGAGGGAAAATCCCAGAGAGAATAATGGAGTCTTCTATTAAGAAATAAGGTAATAAAAATGAATGATGTACTGACACATGCCACAACATGGGTGAACGTTGAAAACAATACGCTAAGTGAAAGAAGCAAGTCACAAAAGACCATATATTGTAAGATTCCATTTCTGTGAAACCTCCAGAAGTGGCACATCCATGGAGGCAGAAAGTAAACTGGTGTCTGTATAAGACTAGGGAAATGAGAGGAATAGAGGGAGTGACTGCTAATTGGGTAATGGTTTTATTTGCGGGGGTGGGGGGGTGTTGAAAATCTCCTAAAATTGACTGTGGTGATAGTTACACAACTCTGAATGTACTGAAAACTATTAAATTGTACACTTTAAATGGGTGACTTATATGGTATGTAAATTATATCTAAATACGAGAGTTAAAATAACTATTGGGGAGAGGGGAAGAAATATGGCATAACCAGTCCTCTGGCAGGCAAAGAGCAGGACAGTATAAGGAGAACCCTGGGATTCAAAGACCCTGAGTCAAAAAGTGATTCAGAAAAGGCAGAAAGCTTACGGTGAAAAAGTTTTATGACTATCTGAACATTG
Organism: Grampus griseus; assembly: GCF_964374135.1. Taxonomy (NCBI): domain Eukaryota; kingdom Metazoa; phylum Chordata; class Mammalia; order Artiodactyla; family Delphinidae; genus Grampus; species Grampus griseus. Next base: position 17,554,085 of record NC_139000.1, on the reverse strand, counting down.
ATTTTACCTTTGTATCACAAGAGTGATGCATTATAAAGCAGAATCAGAATAAATGAGCTCTTTCAATAAGTCTAAAAATTCAATTCATAAGAAAGCATTGGGTTATAGTTCAGTTGGCAGCATTTCCTCTTCTTTCCTAATAGCACCTAAAATAAAGTGGCTCCTAAAATCAACGGCATCTCGAAGTGATGAAATATAGTATTTGAGTCTCAGCTACTTGAGGCTGGTTTTTCCAGTCAATGACTAGCTATGAAATACTGGATATATCCATTACCTTCTCCATTCCTAAGCTTATAAATCTCTATAGTGGATTTATTTCTAAGGATCCTCTTGGATCTGAGATGTTCTAGATCTAATTTAGATTTTCATTCATGCCTGGTGGGAAATTCACCATTCATTAGGTCTTGCACCAGACCACAGGCTTGACAAATAAGGAAGAGAAGAAAATATCACAACCATTTAAATTTATCTCCTGAAAGGAATATGCTAGAAGAGAAAAGTAAAATGATTTCTTGTACTTTTCCCTTGATTATCTGTAGTTTCATTTCTTAATCCTCTCTGAATCCTAGATCCCTAGAGATCTTTTCTTTTTTTAACATCTTTATTGCAGTATAATTGCTTTACCATGGTGTGTTAGTTTCTGCTTTACAACAAAGTGAATCAGCTATACATATACATATATCACCATATCTCTTCCCTCTTGCGTCTCCCTCCCTCCCACCCTCCCTATCCCAGCTCTCTAGGTGGTCACAAAGCACCGAGCTGATCTCCCTGTGCTATGTGGCTGCTTCCCACTAGCTATCTATTTTACATTTGGTAGTGTATATATGTCCATGCCACTCTCTCACTTTGTCCCAGCTTACCCTTTCCCCTTCCCGTGTCCTCAAGTCCATTCTCTAGTAGGTCTGCGTCTTTATTCCTATGCTGCCCCTAGGTTCTTCATGACCATTTTTTTTTTTTTTTTTTTTAGATTCCATATATATGTGTTAGCATACGGTATTTGTTTTTCTCTTTCTGACTTACTTCACCCTGTATGACAGACTCTAGGTCTATCCACCTCACTACAAATAACTCAATTTCGTTTCTTTTTATGGCTGAGTAATATTCCATTGTATATATGTGCCACATCTTCTTTATCCATTCACCAGATCCTCAAAGATCTGACAGTGAATGGAGTAACACATTAAAAGGGGAAACTCTGGGCCTGTGGTCAAATGTGTTCACCACGGCAGCCAACTGCTTGGGTGGCAGCTTTGGCCCCTGAATGAGTTCTCCTTGGTGAGTAATTGTCCAGCCTGTAGGTAGCTTCCTGATGCTCTGTATACAGGCACCAACGAGGACTTCTGAAGCACTAACCCCAGAGGGAGCTGACACAGAAACAGGACTTTCAAAAAGAATAGAAACACAATGGAGGAAGAGAATGGCCTGTAAGCTCAATCAGAGAATGCAAATATTTTAGTAGGTTTGAGATTCCTTTTAATTATCAGACTTCGCATAAGATTATTTTTGTCTACAATGCAAAGGCCTATGTTTATTTTAGCACTCTTCAAAATAAGTGAGAAATTGGAAATGCCTAAATGTCCAACACTGGAGAAATGTTAAATAAAATCTGGAATATCCATATTATTAAACAGTATACAGACCTTAATGTATTTGCGCAACGTTTGTAACACTATAAGGAAAGGTTGGGATTCCACTACCTAACAAAAAAACGTAGAAAAAATTTAAAAATATATTTGTTCTCCATGACATAAGGACTATGCATTCTCTAGAAAGGAAATATGCCAGAAGTCTGATCATCCCAGACTGGTATCGTTCTGAGTGATCTGTTCCTGCTTCTGCATTCCCATTGTCTAATGAATGTGCAATACCCTTTTCCATCATGACAGTTAATTCCATATAACTTTAAAAAATTTTCTTATCATAAAAAATAAAATATGGTTATTATAGAAAATGAAGGAAAAAAGAGGAAAGTATAAATCTGCCAGACCGAACACAAAGAAACAACTTATAAAGCACAAGAGCAACAGTATATATTCTCAGTCATTGTTGCTTGAATACATATACAACACACACACGTACACACACGTACACACACGTACACACATACACACATACATTCATGCACACAGAAGATCTGTAATAGTTTGAACCACTGTGAGGTCTACCCAAACAGGAGCTCTGCTTTCTGAGAACTGGTGCCAACAGGCATAACACTGGGCTGTTTTAGCTAAAGTTTTCATAGGTAACCCTATCCCTTTTATCATAGCTGATTGAACCAAGAGTAAAAACTTAACCCAAGGTGGCCCAATAATATTTTTTCTCCAGGAAATTAAAGCTGGCAATACCAAGATACTAGGAAGAGAGGCAGTTAGCTGAAACACTGGACTGCGGCAGGGACTCTACTCAGTGAGCAGAGGCCTGTGATGGGCCTCCAAATGATGAAGACAATAGCACCCATGGTTCACAATAACTCCCTAGTTCCTGTGTCTTCTTGATTTACAACATTTCCCCTGCAGCTCTCAGTAAATACACCCACACCCTATAGCCTGAAGTGTTTTAATTAAGACATCTCATATACTATTTTGTAACTGGCTTTCTTCAATGGTAATATTTAGATGATTTTCTTTTCTTTCCTTTATAGTTAACATTGTCATGAACATCCTCACATGTAAATCTTTTCTGAAAAATTTTTTCCTAAAATATGTTGTCTTTTGATATATATTGATAATTTTCCTTTAAGAAACTTTTATTAATTTATATTACAATCAACAAATTATAATAGAGTCCAATGAACATTATTATATGATTTTTAATGAAATAAAAAGGTGATGTAAACTTTTGATGGTTCATAAGATCCTCAAATGTCCACTGTCTTATAAGGGGGTAAAAACAAACCCTGTCACTTCCATTGAATAAGTTATTTTAAAATCAGATCAATTCAAGTTAATATGTATTTTACTTTTGGTCAAAGATCATTGCAAGGGTGTCTCCCCCCAGAATGTAAGTTCACTGTGAAATTTTAAAAAACTTAGGCAAACCTGAACAAAGCCAACTTATAGATTCTGGGAAAAACAGGTAACATTTTGGAGTTATTAAAGACCTTCATCAGTTCCATTCGTCAAAGTGTTGTTTTAAGAGTATTATTTTTGGAGTAACCTTGATGTTCCTCTTTTAAAGTGTCCAATCCAAACAAAAAGTCATATAGTATGTGTGCTGGACAGCAATATAACTTTTTTGGAACTATTTTAAATTGAATATTAGCTCTACTAAATATGGATCCTAAGGACCATCTGTCGAGTTTTGTTTTGTTTTTTTTTGATGGATAGAAAAGGTTTGAAGGAAATGAGGAAGCTCTTCATACTCGAGTTTCATAAAGGGAAATTGATGCTCACTTTTGCTGATTATGACATAGCTTTGAAATAGACTGTCAAAAAGAAAAAAAGAAGCTTTGTGAACAAAGGAGTTGTTAATACATCTTCAGGATCCTGATTTCAATTCCTTTAGATACACCCAGAAATGGGATTGGGGATAATATGGTGGTTTTATTTTTAATTTTTTGAGGAGCTTCCATACTGTTTTCCATAGAGGCTGTACCATTTTACATTCCCACCAACAGTGTACAGGGTTCTGATTTCTCTACATCCTGGCTAACATTTATTGACTTCTGTTCTTTTGATAACAGCCATCCAAACAGGTGTGAGGTGATGTCTCATTGTGGTTTAGATTCACAATAGCCAGGATGTTGAAACAACCTAAACGCCTATCACCAGATGACTGGACAAAGAAAATGTATAATATACATACAATGGGATATTACTCAGTCTTAAAAAAAGAAAAAGAAAATGTGCAATATGTGATGATATGGATGAAACTTGAGGACATTATGCTAAGTGAAATAAGCCAGTCACAGAAGGACAAATCATGAATGATTCCAATCATATGAGGTACCTACAAGAGTCAAACACATAGAATCAAAGTGTAGAGTGGTAGTCTCCAGGGGTTGGCTGGGGCTGGGGGAGGGGAATGAGGAGTTGCTAATCCATGGGCCTGAAGTTTCAATTTTGCAGGATGAATAAGTTCTAGAGATCTGCTGTACAAGGCTGTACCTAATTTAACAATACTATATTATACACTTAAAAACTTGTAAACTTGCTACGAGGATAAAGTACATGTTAAGTGGTAAGAGCCACAATAAAAATTTTTTTTAAAACGAAGCTTAAAAGTGGCAGACCTTCAAGATGGCAGAGGACTAAGACGCGGAGATCACCTTCCTCCCCACAGATACATCAGAAATACATCTACACGTGGAACAACTCCTACAGAACACCTACTGAATGCTGGCAGACTCCCCAAAAGGGAAGAAACTCCCCCAGGTAACTGGGTAGGGCAAAAGAAAAAAGAAAAAACAGAGACAAAAGGATAGGGACGGGACCCGCACCAGTGGGAGGGAGCTGTGAAGGAGGAAAGGTTTCCACACACTAGGGAGACCATTCACTGGCAGAAACGGCAGGTGGGTGGGGGGGAAGCTTTGGAGCCACGGAGGAGAGCGCAGCAACAGGGGTACGGAGGGCAAAGCGGAGAGATTCCCGCACAGAGGATCGGTGCTGACCAGCACTCACCAGCCCGAGAGGCTTGTCTGCTCACCCGCCGGGAAGGGCTGGGAGCTGAGGCTTGGGCTTTGGAGGTCGGATCCCAGGGAGAGGATGGGGGTTGGCTGCGTAAACACAGCCTGAAGGGGGCTAGTGAGCCACAGCTAGCTGGGAGGGACTCTGGGAAAAGGTCTGGACCTGCCTAAGAGGCAAGAGACCATTGTTTCACAGGGTGCGAAGAGAGGAGATTCAGAGCACCTCCTAAACGAGCTCCAGAGACAGGCGCGAGCCGCGGCTACCAGCACGGACCCCAGAGACGGGCATAAGATGCTAAGGCTGCTGCTGCAGCCACCAAGAAGCCTGTGTGCAAGCACAGGTCACTATCCACACCTCCCCTCCTGGGAGCCTGTGCAGCCCGCCACTGCCAGGGTCCCGGGATCCAGGGACAACTTCCCCCGGAGAACGCACGGTGCGCCGCAGCCTCGTGCAACGTCACGCTGGCCTCTGCCACTGCAGGCTCACCCCGCATTCCATACCCCTCCCTCCCCGCAGCCTGAGTGAGCCAGAGCCCCCTAATCAGCTGCTCCTTTAACCCCGTCCTGTCTGAGGAAAGAACAGATGCCCTTGGGCAACCGACACGCAGAGGCAGGGCCAAATCCAAAGCTGAACCCCAGGAGCTGTGAGAACAAACAAGAGAAAGGGAAACCTCTCCCAGAGCCTCAGGAGCAGCGGATTAAATCTCCATAATCAACATGATGTACCCTGCATCTGTGGAATACCTGAATAGAAAAAGAATCATCCAAAAATTGAGGCAGTGGACTTTGGGAACAACTGTAGACTTGGTGTTTGCTTTCTGCATCTAATTTGTTTCTGGTTTTATGTTTATCTTAGCTTAGGTATTTAGAGTTTATTATCATTGGTAGATTTGTTTATTGATGTGGTTGCTCTCTTCCTCCTTTTTTTTTAATATATATATTTTTTCCTTTCTCTTTTTGTGGGTATGTGTATGCTTCTTTGTGTAACTTTGCTTTTACCATTACTTTGCTTTTACCATTTGTCCTAGGGTTCTGTCTGTCCGTTTTCTGTTTTGTTTTGTTTTGTTTTTTAATATAGTTTTTAGTGCTTGTTACCATTCGTGGATTTGTTTATTGGTTTGGTTGCTCTCTTTTTTTATTATTATTACTTTTTATTTTAATAATTATACTATTTTTTATTTTAATAATGTTTTAAATTTTATTTATTTATTATTATTTTTTTCTTTCTTTTTTTCTCTTTTTTCTTCTGAGCTGTGTGTCTCACAGGGTCTTGGTGCTCCGGCCGGGTGTCAGACCTGAGACTCTGAGGTGGGAGAGCTGAGTTCAGGACATTGGTCCACCAGAGACCTCCTGGCCCCATGTAATATCAATAGGCGAGAGCTCTCCCAGAGATCCCCGTCTCAGTGCTAAGACCCAGCTCCACTCAACGGCCAGCAAGCTCCAGTGCTGGATGCCCCATGCCAAACAACTAGCAAGACAGGAACACAACCGCACCCATTAGCAGAGAGGCTGCCTAAAATCATAATAAGGTCACAGACACCTCAAAACACACCACCAGATGTGGTGCTGCCTACCAGAAAGACAAGATCTAGCCTCATCCTCCAGAACACAGGCACTAGTCCCCTCCACCAGGAAGCCTACACAACCCACTGAAACCAACCTTAGCCACTGGGGGCAGACACCAAAAACAACAGGAACTACAAAGCTGCAGTATGCAGAAAGGAGACCCCAAATACAGTAAGTTAAGCAAAATGAGAAGACAGAGAAACACAGCAGATGAAGGAGCAAGGTAAAAACCCACCAGACCAAACAAATGAAGAGGAAATAAGCAGTCTACCTGAAAAAGAATTCAGAGTAATGATAGTAAAGATGATCCAAAATCTTGGAAAGAGAATGGAGAAAATACAAGAAACGTTTAACAAGGACCTAGAAGAACTAAAAATCAAACAAACAATGATGAACAACACAATAAATGAAATTAAAAATTCTCTAGAAGGAATGAATAGCAGAATAACTGAGGCAGAAGAGCAGATAAGTGAGCTGGAATATAAAATAGTGGAAATAACTACCACAGAGCAGAATAAAGAAAACCGAATGAAAAGAATTGAGGACAGTCTCAGAGACCTCTGGGACAATACAAAACACAACAACATTCGAATTATAGGGGTTCCAGAAGAAGAAGAGAAAAAGAAAGGGACTGAGAAAATATTTGAAGAGATTACAATTGACAACTTCCCTAATATGGGAAAGGAAATAGTTAATCAAGTCCAGGAAGCACAGAGTCCCATACAGGGTAAATCCAAGGAGAAACCCACCAAGACACATATTAATCAAACTATCAAAAATTAAATACAAAGAAAAAATATTAAAGCAGCAAAGGAAAAACAACAAACAACACAAAAGGGAATCCCCATAAGGTTAACAGCTGATCTTTCAGCAGAAACTCTGCAAGCCAGAAGGGAGTGGAAGGACATATTTAAAGCGATGAAAGGGAAAAACCTACAACTAAGATTACTCTACCCAGCAAGGATCTCATTCAGATTCAACAGAGAAATTAAAACCTTTACAGACAAGCAAAAGCTAAGAGAATTCAGTACCACCAAACCAGCTTTACAACAAATGCTAAAGGAATTTCTCCAGGCAGGAACACAAGAGAAGGAAAAGACCTACAATAACAAACTCAAAACAATTAAGCAAATGGTAACAGGAACATACATATCGATAATTACCTTAAATGTAAATGGATTAAGTGCTCTAACCAAAAGACATAGATTGGCTGAATGGATACAAAAACAAGACCCATATATATGCTGTCTACAAGAGACCCACTTCAGACCTAGGGACACATACAGACTGAAAGTGAGGGGATGGAAAAAGATATTCCATGCAAATGGAAAACAAAAGAAAGCTGAAGTAGCAACTCTCATATCAGACAAGATAGATGTTAAATAAAGACTATTACAAGAGACAAAGAAGGACACTACATAATGATCAAGGGATCAATCCAAGAAGAAGATATAACAATTGTAAATATTTATACATCCAACACAGGAGCACATCAATACATAAGGCAAATGCTAACAGCCATAAAAGGGTAAATAGACAGCAACACAATCACAGTAGGGAACTTTAACACCCCACTTTCACCAATGGACAGATCATCAAAAATGAAAATAAATAAGGAAACATAAGCTTTAAATGATACATTAAACAAGATGGACTTAATTGACATTTATAGGACATTCCATCCATAAAAAACAGAATACACTTTCTTCTCAAGTGCTCATGGAACATTCTCCAGGACAGAACACATCTTGGGTCACAAATCAAGCCTTGGTAAATTTAAGAAAACTGAAATCGTATCAAGTATCTTCTCTGACCACAACGCTATGAGATTAGATATCAATTACAGGAAAAAATCTGTAAAAAATACAAACACATGGAGGCTAAACAATATGCTACTACATAACTAAGAGATCACTGAAGAAATCAAAGAAGAAATCAAAAAAAACCTAGAAACAAGTGACAATGAAAACACGACAACCCAAAACCTATGGGATGAAGCAAAAGCAGTTCTAACAGGGAAGTGTATAGTAGTACAATCCTACCTCAAGAAACAAGAAACATCTCAAATAAACAACCTAACCTTACACCTAAAGCAATTAAAGAAGAACCATAAAACCCCAAAGTTAGCAGAAGGAAAGAAATCATAAAGATCAGATCAGAAATAAATGAAAAAGAAATGAAGGAAACAATAGCAAAGATCAATAAAACTAAAAGCTGGTTCTTTGAGAAGATAAACAAAATTGATAAACCATTAGCCAGACTCATCAAGAAAAAAAGGGAGAAGACTTTCTCCTCTGACACTGACACAACTGACACTGCAGAAATAAAAAGGATCATGAGAGATTACTACAAGCAACTATATGCCAATAAAATGGACACCAGGAAGAAATGAACAAAGTCTTAGAAAAGCACAACCTTCCGAGACTGAACCAGGAGGAAATAGAAAATATAAACAGACCAATCCCAAGCACTGAAATTGAGACTGTGATTCAAAATCTTCCAACAAACAAAAGCCCAGGACCAGATGGCTTCACAGGCGTATTCTATCAAACATTTAGAGAAGAGCTAACACCTATCCTTCTCAAACTCTTACAAAATATAGCAGAGGGAGGAACACTCCCACGCTCATCCTATGAGGCCACCATCACCCTGATACCAAAACCAGACAAAGATGTCACAAAGAAAGAAAACTACAGGCCAATATCACTGATGAACATAGATGCAAAAGTCCTCAACAAAATACTAGCAAACAGAATCCAACAGCACATTAAACGGGTCATACACCACCAAGTGGGGTTTATCCCAGGAATGCAAGGATTCCTCAATATACGCAAATCAATCAATGTGATAAACCATATTAACAAATTGAAGGAGAAAAACCATATGATTATTTCAATAGATGCAGAAAAAGCTTCTGACGAAATTCAACACCCATTTATGATAAAAACCATCCAGAAAGTAGGCATAGAGGGAACTTACCTCAACATAATAAAGGCCATATATGACAAACCCACAGCCAACATCGTTCTCAATGGTGAAAAACTGAAACCATTTCCACTAAGATCAGGAACAGGACAAGGTTGTCCATTCTCACCACTATCATTCAACACAGTTTTGGAACTTTTAGGCAGAGCAATCAGAGAAGAAAAAGAAATAAAAGGAATCCAAATTGGAAAAAGAAGGAGTAAAGCATGGTACTATAGATAGAGAATCCTAAAGATGCTACCAGAGAACTACTAGAGCTAATCAGTGAATTTGGTAAAGTAGCAGGATACAAAATCAATGCACAGAAATCTCCTGCATTCCTATACACAAATGAAAAATCAGAAAGGGAAATTAAGGAAACACTCCCATTTACCACTGCAACAAAAAGAATAAAATACCTAGGAATAAATCTACCTAAGGAGCCAAAAGACCTGTAATCAGAAAACTATGGGACACTGATGAAAGAAATTAGTTGATAGAAACAGATGGAGAGATATACCTTGTTCTTGGATTGGAAGAATCAACATTGTGAAAATGACTCTACTACCCAAAGCAATCACAGATTCAGTGCAATCCCTATCAAACTACCAATGGCATTTTTCACAGAACTAGAACAAAAAATTTCACAATTTGTATGGACACAAAACACCCTGAATAGCCAAAGCAATCTTGAGAAAGAAAAATGGAGCTGGAGGAATCAGGCTCCCTGACTTCAGACTATACTACAAAGCTACAGTAATCAGGACAGTATGGTACTGACACAAAAACAGAAATATAGATCAATGGAACAGGATAGAAAGCCTGGAGAAGAACCCACGCAAATATGGTCACCTTATTTTTGATAAAGGAGGCAAGAACATACAATGGAGAAAAGACAGCGTCTTCAACAAGTGGTACTGGGAAAATTGGACAGCTACGTGCAAAAGAATGAAATTAGAACACTCACTAACACCATACACAAAAATAAACTCAAAATGGATTGAAGACCTAAATGTAAGGCCAGACATTATAAAACTCTTAGAGTAAAACATAGGCAGAACACTATATGACATAAATCACAGCAAGATCCTTTTTGACCCACCTCCTAGAGAAATGGAAATAAAAACAAAAATAAACAAATGGGACCTAATGAAACTTAAAAGGCTTTGCACAGCAAAGGAAACCATAAACAAGACGAAAAGACAACCTTCAGAATGGGAGAAAATATTTGCAAATGAAGCAACTGACAAAGGATTAATCTCCAAAATTTACAAGCAGCTCATGCAGCTCAATATCAAAAAACAAACAACCCAATCCAAAAATGGGCAGAAGACCTAAATAGACATTTCTCCAAAGAATATATACAGATTGCCAACAAACACATGAAAGGATGCTCAACATCACTAATCATTAGAGAAATGCACATCAAAACTACAATGAGGTTGTACTACCACCTCACGCCAGTCAGAATGGCCATCATCCAAAAATCTACAGACAATAAATGCTGGAGAGGCTGTGGAGAAAAGGGAACCCTCTTGCACTGTTGGTGGGAATATAAATTGATACAGCCACTATGGAGAACAGTATGGAGGTTCCTTAAAAAACTAAAAATAGAACTACCATACAACCCAGCCATCCCACTACTGGGCATATACCCTGAGAAAACCGTAATTCAAAAAGAGTCATGTACCACAATGTTCATTACAGCTCTATTTACAATAGCCAGGACATGGAAGCAACCTAAGTGTCCATCGACAGATGAATGGATAAAGAAGATGTGGCACATATATACAATGGAATATTACTGTCATAAAAAGAAACAAAATTGAGTTATTTGTAGGGAGGTGGGTGGACCTAGAGATTGTCATACAGAGTGAAGTAAGTCAGAAAGAGAAAAACAAATACTGTATGCTAACACATATATATGGAATAGGAAAAAAAAAAGGTTCTGAACAACCCAGGGCCAGGACAGGAATAAAGATGCAGATGTAGAGAATGGACTTGAGGACATGGGGAGGGGGAAGCATAAGCTGGGACAAAGTGAGAGAGTGGCATGGACTTATATATCGTACCAAATGTAAAATAGATAGCTAGTGGGAAGCAGCCGCATAGCACAGGGAGATCAGTTCAGTGCTTTGTGACCACCTAGAGGGGTGGGATAGGAAGGGTGGGAGGGAGAGGCAAGAGGGAGGGGGTATGAGGATATATGTATATGTGTAGCTGATTCACTTTGTTATAAAGCAGAAACTAACACACCATTGTAAAGCAATTTTACTCCAAAAAATATGTTAAGAAAAAAAAAAAGCTTAAAATTACTTTAAAAACAGAAGCTTGGGAAGGTAGAATAATGTATTGCTATGCCACAGCCGATATTGCTTAGTTGCATCAGTGATCCCTTTCATATCGTGTTCCCTTAAGACAACAGTCTTTATTTTCCTCATCCCCCTCTCTAGTGGCCTCTCTTGAAAAATCATCCTCAGCCACAGATGGTCAACATTATGATGGAATTTTGTTTTCCTCTCGTGTGAATTTGGACCTGATAGAAGCTTCTCAGCTCCTTGCTGGGACCTGTTGACAAACTCGCTGGCCCTAGAACTATCTGTGACATCAGAATGATGCCTCTGAGGTTCCTGTTGGTACCTTCTGCCGAGCCATGGGGCCCCTGGACAAGCACTAATGAGAACTTGGAGTTCAGACTCTGTCCTTGCTCCTTGCAAAGCCAGTGTGACCTGGGGTGGATGACTGAACCCTCCACTGTCTTTTCCATTAGAAAATGACAGTCTGGTTGTAACACAGAGAACAGGGAATGGGTTAGCAATATCATATTCCCTGAGGAAGTACTTGGGAAGGAGCAGCCAAAAAGGACCTCATTTACAAAGTAAGGGGGTTGCATTCAAAACTCTCCAAGGGCACTTTATGGCTGACATTCTAGTGTTCAATGATGAATCAACCCTGAAACTTGCACTGAGGCAGTCATACTAAGGAATATGCAGTCTTGGGAGAAGGAAGATATCTGCCATAAAAAATGGAATGTCCCAAGATAGTTAGGCGGAGGAGACAGGAAGCAACTCAGAAGCCCTCCATGTCTAATCAAGTTACCTTAGGACAGCATCCCCCCCACAAAAAATGTTTATCATCAAAAATTATCCTTGACAAAGGAAACAGGTATCTTAGACATGATAGCTGTAGGTCTTTCCCTGAAATGGTCCACCTTTTTTTTTTTTTTTTTCTTATGGGTGATTCACTATGTTTACACATCCCAGATAAAAAGGAAGGACGACTTGGACTCCTCTATTTACATAGATTCAATGCACGTTTGACATTTCTATCACATTTCTGACAGTTTCAAATTTTTGTTCCTGGGCTGTCTGCTTGATTAGTTCTTAGGTATATAGAAGCTTACACTGGCACAGAGTAAGGGTTCACAGACCTTATAATTTTGACACCAAAGGTCACACTTTGTATTAGGCACTGGGGGGCAGGCCTCTAGACCACAGGAGCAAACACAACAGCAATTTTCCAGGAGCCAAATCAGTGGGAAACATGGCAAAGAAGATGAAGCCGAGAGACATTTTTGTGGCTGTCTTATGGACATAAAAAGTCATGAAGCATAAAAAGGCCTCAGAGGGATTCCCCCATCTTTCCTCCCAGCTGCAGAAACATTCTCCCTAGCTTGTTTTGGAATCTGAGCCAGAAGACCCTTGGTGAGAATGCCTATGGCCTGCTCCTGGCCCAGCTACCTGCTCCCTGGATGCCTGAGCAAACATGATGGGCCCTGCTCCTCTGCTGCCTCTGGGACAGTTCCTCCCATCTTCCCAGAGATGTTCTTGGATTGCCCCAGCAGCTCCTGGCCCAGAGTTGGGCCAAGCTCCCAGATGTGCCAACTTGCAGCCAGGGATGTCAGACCTGGCATGGGGGGCCGCCTGCCTGGGGCCATGGGCTATCCTCAAGAAAACAGAGGGTTTGAGAGGGCCTGGAGTTTCAGCTCCTAGCTGTGGCCAGATGCCAGTGAGGTTCTGTAACTTTCACATGTGTTCCTGCAGAAGTGTTCTAAAGATTTATGTAGAAAGTATTTCTCCCAAAATTGGAGAATGAGCTGTGGATTGGAGTCTCCACATACACCCCTCCACTCTATGCGGACTGCTTAATTTGCGATATGCCAATAACTTCTCATTACTGTAAATCACTCATTTTTCAAACATCTCAAAGCAGTAGAATCCACTTTTCCTAAGCTTTACGCGTACATCCCATATGAAGACAGATGAGAGAGGGGCTAAGAGATTGTATCCAATACCTCCCCACACCCATCCCCATCAGCTATTCTAGCACACAGCTTGCTGTCCCCTAAGGTGTAGCCACGGATCTCTTAAGCTCAGAGAAACATATTTGAAAATCATGGTTTAAGGATTTTTATATACAACTTAAAGCTTTCTTAAAATACAATTTCAAAATCACTAATTTTTAGCAGAAAAAAATGTTAAGCAAATTCACATGTCGTCAGTGTCAGGATTCATTCAACAAGCATTTTCTGAATAGGGTGCAGGCCAGGCACTGTGCTAGGCAGTGGGGATGAAGAGATAACTATGACACAGTTCTAATACCAGATAGACCTTACTGCTGAGTGGCCTTAGGCAAGCCACTTGCATCTCTCTGAGTCCCTGTAGTTTTAGGTCCCTGTGGAGAGAAATGTGCTAACAATGTGAGAGGTGATGATTACTGTCATCTGGAATCTCTTCATTTTCCACTAAAAGAAGCTGAGTTGAAGAGTAGGATATCAGATTCAAGGCCCAGACTCAGCTTTTGGTCCCCAGGCTTCCAACTGAGCAGTGTTTCAGATTTCCTGGTTGCAAAGCACGAGACAAGACAGCAAGGAGACACTGATGAGAATGACTTGCAAACAGCAGGAATGGCAGTGATGACTGAGTCTTCCGACCCCAAAGTGAAGGGCTGAAGACACTGAATCTTAGATGATAGTGTGAAAGGATTCCATGGGTAGGGTGCCCAGAACCTAGGAGAAATGATGCTGTCAAACCTAATTCTATCAGTCTGATAGACACTGAGTTTCCATTACAGATCACATTACCTTCTACGTTACAAACGTTCACTGGTAGTATCATATTTGATCTTCCTCCTGAGGATTTGGGTGCACAGGAGAGACATCATCCCCATTTCACAGATGGAGAAATTGAGTCTCAGAGATGTGAGCTGAGCTGCACAAGGTCAGACAACTGGTAAGTAGCAGAGCCTGAACATCTCAAAAAGTCAGGAGCCTCGAGCCCCTGTTCTAGTCGAGTAATAGATTAAGTTAGAGATAGGCCTGGGAGTATGAAGATGGAGTGACTTTAAGAAAATCAAAGAAGGGAGTTGACGTTACTTGAGTATATACCATCACATGCAAGTGAAGCCAGTTATTGCCTTGTGGAGTTTTACCATAGAATGGGGATGACAGGCATGTCAAGAGGTAAACAGTAGCTAGTGTGATGAGTCCTTTACCAGAGATACACACAGGAGCTTGCATAACTGTAGCAACCGGGTGATAGATGTGTTTTATTCCCAACTCTCTAATGAGGAAACTGAGCTCAGAGATGCTAGGAACAGCGCCCAGGCCATGCAAACAGTACGTGGGAGGAGCAGGTGTTGAACTCCAGTCACTCTGACACCAAAGCCCTTGCTCTTCGTACTTTCCCCCAGCCGCCCTGAGCTTGGATGAGAGCATCTGCAGGCATGCTGGATGGAGGGGGCAGGAATAATATTATTTCTTTTATATGGTGCTACGATATCTATCTAGACGCTTTCATCTGAGAGATGTGATGTGTTTTATAAACAGGTTCTTATTATTGCCTCTCTCCCCTTCCACTCCTCCACCTGAGTCCTTGGGAACTAAAGAGGCTGCCAGGAATGGCCAAGGTCACAAGTATGGACAGGTGTATGTGTGATGGTGGTTCCCTGAGTGTGGACACAGCTGCGTTTGGCGATAACAGCAATAATCTCTTATTTGTATATCTCTCTGTTGTTTACTAACCTCTTTCATTTGATCCTCACATCAGTCATGTGAAATAGACAGAGAAAGCATCGATTTACAGAGGAGGAAACTGAGGCCCAGAGAGGTCAATTCACTTGCTTAAAGACACACGACCCAGCATAGAGGAGTGGGGATTCAAACTCAGTTCTGCTGATTCACATGAAAGCAGTGCTACATAGTGGCTCTGGACTATGGACCTAGGAATCAGGCAGACCTGAGATTGAGTTGTGCATCTACTATGTACCTTCAGGGCTGCATGCCTGGAACGGTGGACTTCCTCTCTCTGATCCTGTTTCTTCATCTGTGAAGTGGACAAATTAATCATTCCTATCTCAGTGAGCTGTGAGGAATCCCCATGAGAATTATATATAAATAACATCATAATGCCTGACATGTAGGGAGTTCTCCATAAACAGCAGCTATAATGAAGAGCCCATCCAAGGCCTCTATCCACTATAAACGCTGTTTGCAGGGGAGGAATGGAGATTGTGTACACTCAGGAGGGTCTGCTTGGAGGCAGGTCAAGGCACAGGGTTTACCTGCAACTGCCACCCAAGCTGAGACATCAGCGTCTTTGTGGGGTGCGTTCTCAGGCAGCCAGTTTGCAGCTGGGGGAGGCATGTGCGCCCCGGCTCACCGCGCAAGTGGGCCTGCCCACCTGTCTCCTGTCCTCCCCCTCTGGCAGCTCCACTTTGCCCAGGAGAAGAGCAGCAAACCTGCGTCCTCAGGTGCTCTCCCAGCTACCCCACCGGGGGACACAGCCAAAGCAAACCAAAGCACTCTGTTTTCTAAGCCGGAGCCAGGAGCGATTCCCGTAAGGCACGCCTGGCTTAACGGGGCTGTGTGTTGCCTGTCAGCCAGGCTCTGGCAGAGTCGGAAGCCCACTCTCCTGCCTGGCCCCCCTGCAGGTGGTGGCATTTGCTTAAGGTGACTCAAAGTACGGGCCAAGGGGGCAGAGATGGCAGGAGGCTTGGCTCTGGTTCTCACTAGGCTGACTCACCATGTGACCCTGGACCTGTCCTTTTCCCCACTCTGGGCCTCAGTTTTCCCACCTTTACCAAAAGGCAGCTTCTTCTAAATCAGTTAATTGTCACTGCTGGGGAGCTTTTAAAAAATGAATGCCTGAGCCCCACCCCGTAAATTCTCATCGAATTGGTCTGGTATGGGGTCTGGGCAACAGCAATGGTTAGAAGCTCAATAGGTGATTCCGGTAGGCAGCCAGGGTCTAGATCCATGACCCTAAATGCATTCTCAGAGCCCTGTGAACGCTATCATTTAAGGAATCTATGAAAGAGGCAGAGGCGCAGAAGCAGAGAATTCTAGAAGGAGAAATCCTAATGGCTCTTTGTCTTTAAAACCCCATCTAATCAAACTGCCGCACTGGCCAGATGGGCAAATTGAGGCCCAGAGAAAAGGGATGAGTCTAAAGCCTCCTAGTGAGTCACTGGCAGCCTGGTCTAAACCTGGGTCTCCTGAGTCACATCACAAATAACAAACTGTAGACAAATTAAAGGGTTTGAAGAAGGGAGAGGAAGAAGCTGAAAATAAAGGAAAAAAGAAAGTAGAGGAGGGCAAATTTAAAAAGGAAGAAGAAGAGAAAGAAGTAAGAGGAGAGAAAAGGAGGCAAGGGAAGAGAAGGGGGAATGAGCAGAGGAGAAAGAAAAAGAGAAAGAAAAGCCTCAGCAGGGGCACGAGCCACTTGGTTAGCTCCCAGTGAGTCAGGGCAGCCCTGAGCCACTCTTGGCTGTACAGTGCGTATTCGGCAAACGCAACCCAGGCAGGAGCTCCATCCCAGCTGGGGCCCCAGGCCCGGGCTGGAGCCTGCATGGGGGCGGTCTGACTCACAGCTGCTGCTTCCTTACTCTGCTTCCAGCCTCTTGCTCAATCCAGGCAGCAGGCGGGAGGGATGGATGCTCTTTTGCAAGGTGATCCCAGCAGAGAGGGCCCTGCAACCTTTAGGAAAGGACGTGTGCTAGAGATAGGGAACAGATGATTCAGGAGGCCCTGTGCTCCGGCCCGGCTGAACAGCTGGGTGGCTCTGACACAGGCCTATTCCAGAACCCTGTCTGATGCCCGTCTCCACTGGAGTGCCCTTCCCCACAGACACCCTATGCAGCAGGGCATTGGACATCTGGTCCTGCAACATCTCTTTAATCACCACGCC
This sequence comes from Grampus griseus, assembly GCF_964374135.1. Taxonomy (NCBI): domain Eukaryota; kingdom Metazoa; phylum Chordata; class Mammalia; order Artiodactyla; family Delphinidae; genus Grampus; species Grampus griseus. The sequence continues at coordinate 17,536,742 of NC_139000.1, read as the reverse complement.
CCTCCATGCTTTTTACACTATCTGTAAAACCATTTACTTCCCCAAATGTGTGTAGAAGTTTCCTACCTCCATACCTTTGCTTATGATGTGCTCACTTTCTAGCCAATGGACCCCATAGGCATCCTTCAAAATCCTGCTTAAAAAAATCCTATATGAATTTTATGACAGAAAAAAAATGCCAAAAAGTATAAAAGGATGAGTAAAACGATTTTTGAAACACCCATAAAACAGTAAAACCCCAACGAGAAAGAAAGAGAGAGAGAGAGAGAGAGAGAGAGAGAGAGAGAGAGGGAGGGTGGGGGGAGGGAGAGGGAGAGGGAGGAAGGCAAAAATGAGTTAATATTAAAAATGACAACCATAGATATAGGGGGCATTGAAAGAATAAGAGAATGTTACATGTATCTTTTCTATTGGGCTAATTCCTACTTGTCCTTTAGAATTGTGTGCCTAGTAGGTTCTTAGTAAATGTTTTCTAAAAAAAATGAAAAAAACAGAAAAATCCTATATGAAATGCCCCCTTTTTTTCTATGAGGTAGCCTTTCTGCTTTCTTTTAAATTGAAGTATAGTTGATTTACAATACCGTGTTAGTTTCAGGTGTATAACAAAGTGATTCAGTTATATATATATATATTCAGATTATTTTTCATTATAGGTTTTTACAAGATACTGAATATTTTTCCCTATGTTATACAGTAAATCCTTATTGCTTACCTATTTTATATATAGTAGTTTGTATCTGCTAATCCCAAACTCCTTATTTATCCCTCCTCCCTTTCCATTTGGTAACCACAGGTTTGTTTCCTATGCCTGTGAGTCTGTTTCTGTTTTGTACAGATCTAGTTGTTTTATTTTTTAGATCCCACATGTAAGTGATATCATATAATATCTGTCTTTCTCTTACTTCACTTAGTATGACATTCTCTAGGTCCATCCATGTTGCTACAAACGGCAATGTTTCATTCTTTTTTATGGCTGAGTAATATTCCATTGTGTGTGTGTGTGTGTGTGTGTGTGTGGACACACACACACATACCACATCTTCTTAAACCAATCGTCTGTTGATGGGCACTTGGGTTGTTCCCGTGTTTTGCCTACTGTAAATAGTTCTGCAATGAACATTGGGGTGCATGTATCTTTTCGAATTAGAGCTCTCCTCTTTTATGGATATATGCCCGGGAGTGGGGCTGCTGGATCATATGGTAGCTCTGTGAAGTGTGCCTCCAAGATAGCCACAGTCAGAATCATTCCTTTCAGCTTCTATAAATCTATATCAAGTGTCTTTTCTCTCCTCTGCAATACTTGGCACTCTGGACTTCTGTATCAGACCACAAAATTGAAAGTCCCTAGGTGACCAGACTTACATCCATATAACATCTCTGAGAATAAGCTGTGAACTCAGACAGAGCTGGGTTTCAGTCTAGGTCCTGGCACCTGTACCTGTGCTTTGTATAGCAGGCTGTAACACAAGGCTGCCAATTCTCACCTCCTAGGGTAGTTGTGGGCATCACCATCAGAAGTATGGGTGTGAGGAGGAGATCAGGAGAGAAGAAGGAAGAGAAAACAAGAATGAACCCTGCAAGGCTGCAGCTATATAGACACTGTTATGCTCTTTCACTGATAAGGAAACTGAGGCTGGCAGATCTGAAGCAACTTTACACTAAAGACCTCATTCCCCCCTCCTAATAGTCCTGTGAGATGGGCAGGAGTTCCCACCCCTAAAAATGGAAAAATACCCTACTCAGTGTAGGGAAGCTTGGGACAAGGCCAAGGACAGATTATAACTCAGACTCTCCTGACCGCTTAAGATGCCTTGCTTGCTCTCGCTCCATGGCTCTGTTGCCTGCCAAGAAGAGAAGCAGGCTTGGCCCCATTGTCAGATGTCAGCCTTTGGGCACACAGGGACCTAACCTTGGGCCTAAAGGAAACGGAACACGCTCACTGAAGCCCTGCCTGCTCCGCCTTTCACAAGAAGCCAGGATGTGGTGCAGGGAGAGGGGAAGGGACATTCCAAGGGCCTGCAGAACGCTTTGGGAAAACATTTATTTGGTTTCATCATCCCAAGGAGCTTCTCAATCACGGTGACTCGCAAACATTAGTAGATATGGAATCACTCGGGGAACGTGTAAAAAATAAAGCTTCCCAGAAATTCTGATTCAGTAGCTTTGGGGTCAACACAGTAATTTGCATTATTAGCATGCTCTCCCTGGTGATTCTTATATAAATGGACCACACATTGCAAAATACTTTAGCCCAGCCCCTCATCTAAATCATCTCTCTCCTCCCTGCCTAGCCTGCCCCTCCATCACAATTCATCTTTTACTGAGAACACTGACTAAATCGATGTGGACACCCCATTCCATTCTGCTATTATCCACTATTTCCTCCTGTCTGGCTTCGTCTGGGCCCTAGACTGGGCGGGGGGGGAGTATCTGAGAGGGCAACAGAACCCCTCCACCTCTGTTAGGGCAGCCCCTGCCCGTGAATGTCAGGTCCCTGAAGCCTCCCTTCCTGACTTTTTTGCGACTTAGTTCTATCAGCTACTTCAGTTCTCTTTCTCCAGAATTGCTTCTTCTCCTGGATTTCCTTCCACTGGGGAACTGGCATCAACATCCATGTAGTCAGTGGTCCTGACTCAACCCTCAGAGTCTATATCCGCTCTGACCATTCAGGCTTCTCCTGAAGCGATCCTTCAGCAAAACACACATGTACACACGTACACACACCACACACACACCACATACATATAACACACACACACACACACACACACCACCACCACCACCACCACCACCACCACCACTGTCCTATGGATGTTACTTCTCAGCACACCTGCCCCCTCCATCCTCACTGCTATCACTCTAGTTTAGTCCCCACCTCCCCCTGGAGCACTGCAGTTCAATGAGACTGAAGAGTAGGGCAGGAGGAGTAAGAAATCGTGCTGGAGAGCAAGGAAGCAGGACCTCGCTGTCTCAGATTCTCAGGGAATAGAAAGAGCTGTAGAGAATTAGGGCTAGTCAGAGAAAGGGAATATGATGTCTAACCAAGTTTGGAGTTCTATCCATAAGGATATGGCCAACAGGTTTTGCAACAGCCTGCCATATGTATGTGTACACACACACACAACACGTGTATGTGCACATGTGTATGGACGTACATGTATATGCACATGCACATACATGTACATATATACGTATGTCCTTGATTGTAATAAACTTCAGAGAAACAGAAGCATCCATGAAGAATCTGGTCCCTTGTTCCAGCAGTTTCCAGAGGCCAAAGTTGGCCCACTGGACTCGTAACGCCAAAGAGCCCGAGTCTTCCCTCATGGTATGTGTGAAGGTGTGGGTGAGTGAGCAAAGCACTTTCTTAATCAACTTCCTTCCCATGCCTGAGTTAATCTATCATTTAAAATAGGCATATTACTAGGGAAATAATGCATTTTGCTTGTTTTCATTTAATTTCTTTGGGGGTATTGTTATGTGTATATGTATGTATATAAGAGGGGTTGTTTTTTTTTTTTTAAACGGAAAGCGAGTTTAGAAAATGGGTGTTTTAAACTCTTTTATTTAAACAGAGAACCACTTATTCCTAATCAAATCTCAGGGGAAAACCCAACAGGTAAAGGTAAGGCACTCTGATAGTAGCAGAAAGTGAGTGGGTGCAAACTCCTGTCGACTCTAATTTACCTTCTTTGGTGGCTCTTGGGGTGTCTCAAAGTATACCTAGGTTTCTAATAATATATTTTTAGAAACTGTCAATCTTGTCTAAACTCCTTATTTTGAGAACCAGAGAGAAGGAGACTATGCAGTAGGTCATGGTAGAACTGGGATTTGAACTCTTTCATACAGTGTCCCTCCAGCTAAATGGCTCTACCTTACATGCCTGTGTGAAAAACCCAACTCAGGGGTCAAAGGAAAGATGAATATGCAAGGGGCGGTGCCCTGAAACTTGGCATCACCTTGGACCAGGTTTGAATCTGGACACTCTGGACCAAGCCGCCATGGGTACAGCAAATGAGAAATGCCCTCTGTAGGACAGTCAAGAGCTGTTGGTGGGATTTTACAGCTTCCTTTGGAAATCCATGAAATTATTTGTGTGAGGAAGAGGATGGGACAGGTTCTGGGGGAGAGGAGGCAGTAGGGCTGTAGGCAACAAGCCCTGTACAGAGAAGACAGAGGCAGCATCAAAGGATAGGGCCAGGTGAGACAGAGTTAAAGGTTTCCCCTGGTTGAGAGTCTTAAGAGATACCTAAGCCCAGCTCAGGCAAATCCCCTTTTGAAGAGCAAATGTTTCCTCCTCCCCTTTTCTTTTTTGTTTCATTGCTTTTCTTTTCTTTTCTTTTTTAATGGTCTGCTGGTTTCAGGAAGATTCTGTGAATCTTCAGACATGTAAGGGAAGAGGTCAGAGAGTCCACCTTTGACTCTAAAACAAGACTGATCAATAACCAGTCTTACTTCACTTCATTTCTGTTCCCAAATTAAAAATAAATAAAAAAGATGCAACTTCAGATGTTTATAGCATTCACCGTCAAGGAACCCTAAGTGAGGTAATGAAGTCCAGAGAACACTGAGCCAGGGGTCAGTGCTTATTTTTCTTCACTTTTCTCTTCTGGATCTCAACTTTCCCGATCTGTTATATCACCATTATCCTCAGCAGATATTTACTGAGCAGGAACTAAGTGTAGGGCACAGTGTTAGGCCCCGAGATGGAATGGAAAGCAGACGTGAGAAAAACTGTTTGCTCTCAAAATGCTTATAAGTATGTAGCTCTGAACTGCAGTAGAAAAAGTGCTAGGTTTGGAATCAGGGAGACCTGAGCCCAAGTCAAATTTCTATCTGCCCCGGAGGGTGTTACTTGGGCAAAATGCTTCAGCTGAGTCTCTGCTCTACGCACGAGGCTGTGGTAACAGCTCCTACCTAGCCCAGCCCTGGCGCACTGTGCATACTCAACTAAGTTACAGCCTCTCTTCCCTCTCTTAGAACACCTGGGGAAATCAGATTCGGGGTGAACTAGTCTATTGACCCCTCGACCTTGAACAGAAGTTGAAGTTTAGAAAAATGCCATGGAAGACCAGGACAGCAGGCTCCAAAGGGTCTTCTACCAGCTATAGGTAAATGTATCTGAAGGTATAAGTTACTCAATGAGTACCAAATGAATGAATGATTAAACTATTAATAATAGTCAAAATTCAGCATGCTTTTAGACGATTTACTTTCTAGTTTTTATAATTTAGCACGGATTACTTTATCACTATAGTAGTCACTTAATTCACTCAATAAAGCAGAATGAATGCTGAAAAACTCAATTATCTTTCTTAACAATACCACAGACACAGAGTGCTGTGATAGAAAAAAAAACCAAACAAAAAACCTTTTCCTTGACAAAATCCTTACCCAAGAGACCCTACTCCTGAAAAATGAATTGTTCCATTCAAAGAGGCGATTTGTTGTGTGTTTGAAGGGCAGGGGAGAACCCACTCTGGAACCCAGGGTCCACAGTCTAGTCTAGTCCCACCGTTGTCACAGATTTACTGTGTGACTAGGAGCCAGTCCCTTCTCTGGTAAAAACCATTCTATTGGGTTACAGCGTGTTTACCAAAGTGTGGGACATATCAGAATTAAATCATTTAATAAAATAAAAGAACTTTCTAATTTTCTTTCAGTCCTTCCAGTTCAGTCTTGGAGAATGGCTTGGTTTAGCGCTGATACGCTCTTGACAATTCTGTAACATTTGCCAGCCTTCCTTTCTTATAAAAGGCAGAACAAGGCTGCAGTTCAGAACCTTCCAGAGGCAACAACGTCTGTCTAGAATTATAAAAAAAAAAAATTGTTTTTTTTCATTGTACTGATTTTTAGAGTTATCTTCTATTTATGGCAAGTAGTCCTGGTTTTCCATTTACTGGTAGTGATATAAATTTCCATTTAAAAATCATTGATTTAACCAAAAATAAAAATAATAAAAATGAGTCAATTTTAAGAAGAACACATTAAGTTAATAATATCCCAGGTAGGACAAAATTGGGAACGTGATGCTTAAATGAGGGGTAGGAGAAATTGTGCTTGATGATTTTCCAGGGTCCTTTGAGGAGGGGAACTCAGATTATCTGTGCTCTTCAAACCCTGAAACTGCCAGCCAGAACATTCTTAAGGGGATCAAATGAACTTTGGTTTTCAGGGAAACCAAGTTTTGGTTTCCAGGAAAATTAATTTGTATAATGTGATTCCCGGATATTCCGGAGCATCTATTTTCTTCAACCAGTTGCCTGTAAGAGAGAGAAGCAGGTCTACAGAGGCCCTTGGAAGAGCGAAGTGCCCCTTAACTTTAGAGGCCACAGAAAATGGCCTACAGCTGCCCAGAGGCCACCACCGCAAGAGGCTGAGGCCCTATGATTTCTCTGAGCTCCCCACCCTGGGCCTCTCTCCTCCCTGGCCAAGAAAAGAGGCAAGGCCAGCTGCACAGGCCAGCCCACTCGTGCGCAGCTGGGATCTCTGAGCCAAAAGCAAGTCCGTGGCCTGGATGCAGAGCCCTTCTCCTGTACCCTCCCCCACGCCACCTCGGCTTGAAACACAACAGAACAAGAGGGTGAAACCAGGACAGCCCAGAACTGCAGAGAATGGGTTTAAGGAGGATGGGGGTGGGCTTTTCCCTCCCCACTTAGTACACTTCACCTCCTCTCCTCCACCACCCCCCAGGCCATCAGAGCTCACCAAGACCTCTGACAAGCTGACCTCAGGGAAAGCTATTAAATAGTGTTCTGAAGACACTGGTAAGGTTAGGAACGGGGGATGAGGGGGTCCCCAGCTCTGCAGTGGGGAGGAGTGGGGGAATGGAGATGGATTCCTCCATGGATTTAACATTCACTGGACAATAAATGGGGTCAGCTATATTAAAAAGAATAAATCCCAACCCTGGAGCTGATAGCTGAATGACAGGAGCTGTTGGCTGTGGAATGAGGAGAGGCGGCAGGGTGTAGGGAGGGATGGATTATTACTTAGGATAATTAGCATCTCAAGTTAGGGGCTGCTAGTTCTGTGAGTAGATGGATCCATCATGAGGACAAGTCATCACCTCACAGCATGGCAGCACCAGGCTGAGCAACAAGGATCTACTACCTTCATCCAGCTGATTGTCCATTCAGCAACACTGTATTTAACACCCACAAGGTGCATGGCTCAGAGCTAAGTACTGAGGGTGCAGTGGAAAACAGTCCAGATGCTGCCTCTGCCCTCAAAATACTTTACCTTCCAGCAGGAAAATAGAAAATCTGAATAAATAATTGCAATAAAGTGTAAAGAGAGCTCTTAGGTGAGGGAATGCTTGAGGCCCGCTTCACCTCTGCTTAGAAGTTTCTGAGACACTTGGAGAAATGTCTTTCATCCCTGGTCTTAACTTTCCTCAGTGATGACAAGCATGGGGGTCTAGATCCATGGGTTTTAAGTCCTAGGGCTCTTTAGAAGAGCCCAGGGGCTGCTGAGAAGGAGACTTCAGCCTAGATCCCTAAGCCACCAGCTTTTATTTTGTTTTGAACGTTAGGCCTTTCTAAATTGTGTTTGAATAAAGGGTTCTGCTGATACTAAAGGAAGGAGGGAAAGGAGACAGAGAAAAGGAAGGGAGGGACAGAGAGAGGGTGGGAAAGGGAGAGGAAGAGGGAGAGAGAAAGAGAGAAATCAAGGAAGGGAGGAGTAAGAAAAAGAAAGGGAGGGAGGGAGGAAGGAACAAATAAAGAAAAACTGAGAAATCAAGAAAGAAGAAAATCAAGAAGGAGGTTGATAACTAGGTCATCACCAAATTCCTTCCAGGTTGGCTTTCAAGGGCCATGGTGACACAGATGTTCCCAAATTTAACCCAGTAGCTCTGAGTGATAAGAATATATCTAGGACCACAGTCACACGTTGAAGTAATTTGCTACCCACTTTATCTATTTGTTTTCCTGCAAGCACCTAGGAAGTCACTGGAGTATGTGTCCACACATATGCATGTGCACATTATAGGTAAAGTATATGCATTATATATATAGACAGAGAAATGTCGGTAAAGAGATATGTAAATAGATGTACCACTGCATGTGACTAAGTGCTGTTCAATTCAGTGATGTAGGGGTTAAAAGCCCAGTGTTTTGAGTCTAAAATGACAACTACTTTCTGGATATGTGATTTGGAGGAACTTAACTTCTTCAAGTCTCTCAGTCTCTTGTTCTGTGAAACGGGAAGAACAATGTCTGATTTTGCAGTATTCTTGGGTGGATTAAATATGAGAGTGTGATTACAGCACTCAGCAGGGTGAGTAGCACATAATACAAGTTCATAAGTGATATTTTCTTCCCCTTTTTTTGCCCCTTCCTATATGTCTAGGCATGGACAGCCACCATTTTTCTGATGTGCCTTTCTTGTTCTCAATGCAGAAAGGGACACTGCCACTTGGAAATTGTCCTTAAAGAAACCACAGGTGTGTACAGAAGTTAAAGGACTGTAATTTGGAGGATCTTAGGCTGAGTCCCTTCACATTCCCACATAAATTACTTAAGTGATGCATGGCCCTCCAATGGAATAATGGAAACTATATATGAGCAAAGATAGAAAAAAAAAATGAAATACCTGCAGTCACTGCACTTCAAAATAACCACCGTTGGCATCTTGGTGTGTATTTCCCCTACCTTCTTTCTAAGTATATATAAACAAATGCAATATTTTCTATGTCTCTGAGCAATTATAAGGCCCGAGGAAGAAAGAGGCACCGTGATAATACAGACAAACAAAATGCTATAACAAACCAACACAAACACCTCTCATTTTGTTCTTTGCTTCCGTAGAAGCTCTGAACTTGCATTTGCTTCAAGCACTGTTCATGTTCCAAGAGGCTATGACTGGATACACACTGCTGGATTTTTGTTCTTATAGGAGTCCCATCACAGAGCTATAAGCACAGAAATAAGATGACCATGTCCACTCGCTGTGATCAGTCTTTCAGCAACTGAGCCCTGGGCTCTCACTAGGAGCCAGCCTATATGTGGTGGGGACTGAGATGAAGACTTCGTGCCCTGCCCTGGTCTGCTCTGGCTGACAGGAGACCCCGGACAGATACCAGGTTAGCCTGTCTTTCATAAGGTACCAGACTGTTGGGGCATAGAAGAAAGAGCCAGGACTGAAGCTGAGGTGTACATCCTGATGATGTGAGCTTGTCTGAGCCCTCGTTTCCTCTGATGTAAAACAGAGATGAGAATTTTACCTTCTTCATGAGACTGATAAGAGGGTCGAAGAAATCATGTAAAATTGCCTGGTGCGTGGCAGGTATTTAATAAATGCTCGTTCTTATTCATTCTCTCATTCATTCAATAAATATTTATTGAGTATCTACTGTGAGCCAGTCATTCTTGTAGGTGCTTGGAATAGACCAGTCAACAAAACAAATAAACAAAACAACAAATGACAGCTTGTTGCCTTTCCAGAGGTTCCATCTGGGGAGCTGGGGAAGCAGTTCCCACTCCCTGCCCTCTCTCTTGCCAGCCAGTGTCTCCTGTGGAAAACCCGAGCCCTGTGGGGCTGGAGGAGACCTCCTCTCCTCTGCTCTCAGGTGTCAAATGTTGCCCAGAAGGACCTTTGGAAATTCCATGCTAGGCCTTTGTTCCAGTGTAAAGCCTTTGTCCTACTCGTACTCCAGCCCATAGACCAACGCAGAAGGCTGAGACCTTGGAAATCTGATCAGACCAGATACACGAGAAAATAACTTAGGGAGGAGAAATTCAATAGACACACGCTGAATACATCTCGACACCAGGCCCTATGTGACTGGTGCTGAGAAACAAGATGAAGCACAATCCCAGTTTTTTTCACAACTTATTTAGAGGCAAATTCTAATCTGAATTCATTGTGAGCTGTCTGTGGTGTTTTATCTTTAATTCTACTTAGTGTGTTTGTGTAAGTACATGTATAGCTGCAGAAAAAAAGAAGTTTGATTATGGAGTTGTTGACGGAGAACCCAATGAGAATGTAACAAAGTATATGGCATATGCACTTCATTACACTCTAAAAATTAAAAGATAAGAAAAGAAAAGAACATCTGAGTCCAGAAACACACCTACCACTAAGGATTCTGGATAAGGGATTGTGGGCCTGTAGTACTGTTTTCTCTATTTTACAGGTAAGGAAGCTGGGCTGCAGGAAACCTAAGGGATTTGTCCAAGGTTACACTCTAATACCAGAATCAGGATTTGAATTTTGGAAGTCTAATTTAAGACTGTGTATTCTCTATACTCTCCGTACAGGCCTCTATACTATGATCCCTTTCTTACCTGCTGAACTATTACTGTTGCCAGGCAACTTATCTTCTTTTATTTTTTCATTTAATCCTCACAGCAATCAAACATATAGCTACGATTATTGCCCATATTTTGTGGGTGAAGGAACACTTGCTCAAAGCAACATATTTAAGGTCATGCTGCTTAACAGGAAGCATGGCTGGGATTTGAACCCAGGACCATCTGGCTCCAATGCTTACTTTTAATGACTGCATTATACTGCCACAGCCCCGTGAGGTCCAAAATGGTCTGCCATTTACACATAACTTTACACGCTCCTTTAGTTTCTGTACATCCCCTCTCTCCACTCCTTGTAACTCATTCTCTACGTAAAAGCACAGTGATATTTGTAAAATAAAATCTGGTACTATCACTGATTCACTTATTCATTGATTCAATAAACATGTATTGAGTACCATCATGCCAGGCACTTTTCTTATCACTAAGAAGACGGGGAAGAATAAAATGAAGACTTGCTCCTTACGGAGCATCAACCTCTTCCCCATATTTCCAATATATTTAGAATAAAACCCAAAAGCCGTAACATTAGACCCAGGTGATCTGACCCTCCCCACCTTTCCTCCTCCTCACTTCTCCTCCATTCACAATAGTCATCAGTGAGTTCGTCCAACGTTCCAGCTTCCCTCCAGCCTCACATCCTTAGCACGTGAACGTTCTCTTTTCAGGAATGTATTTCCTTAGCCATTCATTACTTTAAAAAATTCAATTAACGTGTTTGTCTCCCAGTAGACTGTAAGTGCCACATGCCTTTTCTTGTTGACATATGTATCTCCAGCCTCTAGAAAAACATCTCTGGGACCCAGAGGGCATTCAGTAGCATTTTTTTTTTAATAAGTATAGATAGAAATACTATGTTCGAGGCACAGATTTTTTTTTTAATGCTGAGCCAAGTGCTGTACTATGATGACATTTATTTTCTTGTATAACATTTTTAGTTTCCTGGGGCTAACTCCTGCTCGTGTTCCCTGAGATTTATTGAGATAATTATTGACATATTACATATGTAAGTTTAAGGTGTACAATGTGATGATTTGATACGCATAAATATTGTGAAATGAGTACCACAATAAGGTTAGTTAACAGTCGCATCCACTCTCATAATTACTTGTTTTTTAATCTGTGATAATAACTTTTAAGAGCTACTCTCTTAATAACTTTCAAATATATAATTCAGCACTGTTAATTATAGATGCCAGGCTATACATTAGGTTCCCAGAACTTACTCAATTAATGACTGAAAGTGTGTATACTTTGACCAACATCTTCCCATTTCCCCCACCTCCCAGCACCTGGCGACCACCATTCTGCTATTTCTTTGAGTTCAACTTTTTTTAGATTCCACATATAAGTGAGAACACACTTTATTTCTCTTTTTCTGTCTAATTTATCTCACCTATAGCATAATGCCCTGAAAGTCCATCTATGTTGTCACAAAAGGCAGAATTTCCTTCTATAAAAAGAAGGAAATCTATATTATTCATTTAATATATTATTCTACATTTTCTTTATCCATTTATCCATTGCTGGACACTTAGGTTATTTCAGAGGCACAGAATTCAAGTATTCATATTTGGGCCTGGATAGAAGATGGAGACGGAGGATAGTAAGGAAGCTTCTCAGAGAAAGTGAAAGTTATTTCAAAGAATCATGACAGGTGTTTGACAGGCAAAGGGACAGAGAAAGGTACCACAGGAGCAAAGAACAGTGTGTGTACGTGCTAGCAGGACTGAATGTAGAGGTGTCCAGATGAACCCTGGTTGTTTATAAAAATGAGGGTGAGAAAGTTTGGGGGAAGTAAGTCTGGAGACATCATACATACTGAAAACCAATGCTCAAAAAAAAAAAAAATCAATCAATCAATCAATAGTCCCTGCTTCAAACTCAAACTCATCCCAAGAGCACAGATTTTCCAAACATCCCCCGGGTCCCCTCTTATCTTTCACCCTCTAATTCAGTGTGTACCACGATGTATTTGGTCACCTTTCTGTGTATGTCTCCCCTACTAGGCTGGAAAGTTCTTGTGATCAATAGCTATGATTTATTCATCTTATTTTCCCCAAAGCCTGGTATAAAGGCTCTGGTAGAAGTTCAAGAACTGCTTATTGATTTAAACTGAATTGAAGTAAAATAAAATAAGTTGAGGCAAAATTGGTTGCTTTTTTCTTATCTCTCTACTGTACCAGTTCTCATCTTTTACTTCTTAAAGTTTAGCTGGATCATCAGGTTCCAGATCAGAAAAAGCCAAACCAAGCTTATGAGACAAAGGAGCCCACCAAAGAGAAAAAAAGAAACAGAGAATAACTGTGAGAAAGATACAGACGCAACGGGACAGAAAAAACAAGACGCTCCTTGTCGAAATCCGGAGGGATTGGTCGGCATCTCCCACAAGCCCCAGGGAGCAAAGATACAGATCCCATCCCTATGGGTATCACACTGCCTCCATTACATGCCGCCACTAATTTAATTTTCACAGCATGAACTAACCTGCCAAACTTTTATTGTTGAGACTACTTAAGAAGGTACTACGGAGGGTAAGAAGGAAAAAAGCCATGCCCTCTTCTTCTACAGGCCTGGGTCACAGGTGTTCCCTTATTCCCTTGGCTTTCTCCCAATTCTTATAATTGTGACTCCTTATATTTCCTGAGGGGTTCCCTACCGGCCAGGAAAATTTTAAAGTCTGAGGTCATTTCGCCATCCTGAGCAGCCTTTCTCTCAGCACACAAGCAGGAGGTAGAAACCAAAACCAAGGTGGCTACCTTGGGCCATGAGGCTTGAGTGACAGACATCAGCTGAGGTTAAACCAAACAACATTGCAGAAGCTGGGAGAGTCCCAAGTAAGGTTCAACCGCGTATTTCCTAAAGTGGGATCCTAAAGATTGCTCCTTTGGGAGATGCACCATGATCATATGGTCAGATACATTTAGGATACATTCCCTAACAGTCCCTCTCCTTGAGATTCACAATAACCATCACCATATTCAAGTCTGAGAAGTCACTGCATAAAGAAACCCACTTAGACTTGATTAACCAATAATTTCCCTAACGAATCCCAGGACTCTTTTTATGTTCTATGGCTCACTTATGAGACTCCCATAGTACTGGTGTTCTCCCGTGTAGACTCTGAAGTTCAGGTCAAGGAGAGGTGGGCGTGACCTTGACAAGTTAAAGAATGCTTCTTGGAGAATGCAAGGTTTAGGCAGGACCTTGAAGGATGAAGAATGGGGGGAAAGAAGAGAAGAGAGGGGGCAAGTCAGAAGGCTCATTTGTTTGCTCCATAATGTATTTGATAAGTATTCATTCAGTTCCTACACTCAGCCAGAGGGTATTCTTGGTGTTGAAAATACAGAGATAGCCAAGAGAGTCATGAACCTTGGCCTCATGAAACTTGCATTCTGCAGTGGGAGTACAGATGCAAGCAGGCCATCAGAAAGCAATTCCTCTGACAAGATGCCCAAGAAAAAGGGGGTGGGGCCTGAAAGTTAATTAAGAATTCTCCCAGCAGAGAGGCAAGAAAAGGAATTTGAAATAGAGCACAAATCCTCTACCACTCCTCAAATACCACCTCAGGCCTTTGCACATGTTTTTCCCTCTGCCAGGGACACTTTCCCTCCAGGCTCCTCATCTTTGTCTCTTTGGTTCACTCACGCATCCCCTGCACCTGATTCCTGGTACACAGTGAGCACTCCATAGGCATATGTTGAGTAAATGAATTAATGAGTGAATAAAAAGTATAGGAAATTCAAAGGACAAAGAAAGGAGGGAGATAATAAGCATTTATTTAGCAAAACTCTTTGCAAAGCATACAGATCGTAGAAATATTATAAGCTCAATGTTACGTGCATTTTATAGATGAGTCAACTGAAGCTCAGAAAGGTAAGGGACTTACCCAGTGCCACGCAGCAAATAAGTAGAGAAGCTCAGATTCAAACCCAGACCTGATTCAAATAGTTAAAAGGACTTAGGCTTGGTTAACTTTTAATGATCTCAGGTGGCTCTTTGGGTTCTTGCTGTTCACCTTAATGCACTTCTCCCCTGAACTGAATGTGCAGCTTTCTGAAGTGGCCCAGAGTGCATGGAACTGGTTGGCCCCTAGTCATGGGACTGATGAATAACAGCACAGCAGCCCTTGGTGCTGGGGATGACGCAGCAGACCACAGGTGCGGAAAGGAGACCATCTCTCCCCACCCCCAAACACCTCATTCATTCTCTGATGTCAGGCACCTGACTACTCCCATGCTGGGCCAGTTAATAGCTCACCCTATAAACGGGTGCGTAACAAAGTCTACTGCAAGGCTGTCATCACTTCATCAAGTTTGGCTGGTCTCTGTGCTGGCCACATGATTAATTCCAACTGGCCATTGTCCCCTGCCTGGGGTCATTCAGAAATTCTTCACGCCTTAGCTGGGAATCTACAGACTCACAGTGTCTGTGAGAGGATTCAAGAGTTTCCTTCCTCCCTCCCTCCCCGTATCCCCTCCCACCTTTCCTTCCTTAATCCATCCACTCAGTTTTTCATACAGTTATATATTTATTCATTCATTCATGAATTCATCTACTCCTTCATTCATTTACTCATGAATTACTACTGCATTCAACTATAATCATATCCATTCATGTATTCATTCATAAAGGCATACATCGATCTACTCATTCTCTTAATTTAACCAGGTATTGTATAGGATATTATGAGAATTATCTGATCTTACAGAAATCACTTAACCTCTCCAAACATCAATTTCCAGCTAAAAGAGGTAGAGCGGCAGGGGTGGGGGTGAGGGGGCCTCAATGATACAAAACTTCTAAGTCCGTGGGGCTTCAATGATACAAAATTTCTAAGTCAGTTAGAATGAAAGACCTCCTCCAATTCTATTATTCCTTGAGTTTACAATGTGTAAGATACAACCCTTGCCCTACAAGAGTTCATAACCTAGAAAAGGGTCTTCCAAACTTTTTTTTTTTTACTGTGATTCCACATCCTGACCTAGTACACACATGCATTATACATGTTCTAAACAAAGCTTTATGAAATAACATTTACCCTTGCTATATGCAGTATAATCTAATATATTATATTATATATTTATTTTAAATGTTGGTCACAATACAGTAAGTTGATTTCATGGCCCACTAATGGTTATAATCAGAAACTACGGTTTAGAAAGTCAAGAGAGAGACTTGGTTACAAGTATGTTTAATACAAGCTAGCTACCTGGACACCATCATAGACTCTCTACTCTCATCATCTTCCAAATCCAACAGCCATCTACATCTACTTAAGTAGGCTCTGTCTCTTAAATGCCTCTCGATTGACTTTCCTTCTCGACATTCATGCCCCTGCAGTCTCCCTCCCACACAGGCCTCGCTTCCTGTCCTGACTTCCTGTCTCCTGTCTTACCCCTCCAGTCCATCCTCCAAACTGCAGCCAGTGATTATTCTAAGATATGCATTTGATGAAAAGTCTGTAATACTCCTCACTTATCTACGGTCTACAAGATGAATAAATGTATCCAATTCCTTGGCTTTGTCCGGCCTTGATTCCTTCTCCAGGGTCATTTCTCACTAACTCCACTCTCGGGTCTTACGCTGAACCCATGTTGATTTGCTTGCTAGTCCTTGAATCTTCCGTGTTCTTTCATTCTCTGAGCCTTTGCTTTTGAAGATTTTTCTGTCCAGAATTCCCATTCTACTCAATACTGGCCTCATTCAAGGGTCACTGAACCACTTATTTTCCTATGCAGCCTTTAATGACAAGTCTCCTCACCATCCTGCTTATTTCTCACACTTTCCTGCATGTGCCTGTTTACTTGTCAATCGCGCTTGTATGGGTCCCTAAGGTCAAGGACCATGTTTCAAACCTCTCTTCATCCTCTAGACTCGGCACAGTGTTTGGCACAGATTTAGGTGCTTAGAAAATATCTTTAAGGTTGTATGATGTGATCTGGATAAGATATATCCAGTGGGATTTGACATGTTTATATCTGTGGCAGCCTTGAGAATGTATCTTGGAAATTCAACTGTATGAGGCTCAATTAACCAAGAGCCCTAGTCTGAGTGTTCTGAATTCCATTACTGCATTTGCACAGAGGCCACGCTTCCTAACAGGCTGCTCGCAACTAATGACTGGACATGGCAGGGATACTGAGACACGGGACTCCTCCTTGGATGGTAGGCTGTCTTGAGGACTCCTCGACGGCCTCACCAAATATTCCTTAAGCCTTCCTTCTCTCTCTCTTTCACTCAGGGTCAGATTTGCCCCACAGTCTGATGACACTCCTGGTCTTCAGAGCAACTTCTCATCTCCAAACACGTGTTTCCCCAAGACAATCCTTGGATAGCTCATCCCATCTCAGCATCTGCTTCTCAGAGGACCTGAAATAACGCACTATCCTCAATGTATATATGAGGGAACTGAGGGTCAGAGAGGTCACATGACTTGTGAACAGTTCATGAAACTGAGGTCCAGTGGTGTGCTGGTAAATGTTTAACAACTGGCTCTCTGGATTAAAAAAAAAAAGTGGAGGAGGCACTGACTTGTGGCATTGGCTGATTTCCATGGTGTAAATACTTCCACCATAGCCAGTTTTACACTTTTTTTTTTTTTTTTTTACAATTCTCCACCGCTGCCAATGTGACATCACTGAACATGGAGTTGGGAAGAGATATGCGTGACTGTTCTCGGGACCCTGTGCAAACCGGCTCCGCACACCTCCGTCAGGCTGCAAGCCTAGGTTTCTGTCTCTCTGTTGGGCATCTTTGGACAGCCCTCCCCAGTTCTGCTTCACTCCTGAGTGCTCTTCTCAGGAGGGCCCTGCAGCCAGTCTGTTCCTGGAAGTCTCTGTCGGGTCACCAGGTTGGAGACCTTGTGTACTTTTGGCTTCTGCACGAGTCTAGGAGGTGGATGGGGGTTCTAAGGTCCCTAGAAATGGAGGCTCTGCTAGGGGGAGCAGTCATCTGCTGTTTTCTTAGAGAGGGCCTGTGATACCAAAATGGCCTTGTGTAAACTACCTGGCTGTGATGTGCAAGACGGATTGAAGGAGAGAAGGCAGAAGACAATGAGACCTGTAAGAGGAGGTTTAAATAAGAGATGCAAAGCCTGAATGAAAGATGGTGTTGTGGAGAGTGTTTCACAAAGGACATCAAGGAGGTGAGGGAAGGAGGGATAGAGGGAGGGATTAAGCCCATAGTTACGAGTTACTGAGCCTTTACTACCTGCCAGTCTATACGAAGCACTTTCTCATTTCACACCCCACCTCCCAAATACCAAGGTGAGAGTTACTGTCTCCATGTTACAGATGTGGAAACTAAGCCTCTGAGAGACTGTGCCTCTAATAATAACAAAAATGAAACAGGTAGCAAAAATAGTAGCTAAAATTCACTGAGCCTTTACTGTATACGATACCTCCCAGCGGCCCTATGAGGTATTATTAGCGTTCCATTTTAAAGATGTCATTAAACTACTAGCAAATGGTGGAGCTGAAACTATAATCCCAGCACTTTGTCTCTTGACCAAGGTCTTAAGTATCTTGTTCTAGATGCCATTAATAACTCAGATTAAGTCCCCAAATGTGGGATACACTCTTTTTCACTTCTCCTTCCCGAATAAGGACAGAGATTAGGAAACACACAATGTAAAAAGGAACGACACTGAGATCCATTTTGCAGATGGAAAACCTGCGGTGCCTTCCCTGTGGGAACAAGGATGCTTGGAACTTCAGCCCGCGATTGTACCCGTCGACCAGCCCACAGTGAACTCATCACACAGAGGGAGTTCTGGAGATGCTTTATCCTAAGTCATTAGGATCCTAAGTAGACTGATAACCAAGAATAGCTGGGGAGAAAATTAAATGTATTTGAGGAGAAAGGCAGCCATTGACCTCTCCATCCTGGGAATCTGAGTCTGTAGCCAAATCTCAGCAGACACAGCTGGATAATTCCAGCGTAAATCCCCTTGCTGAGTAAGAGACGGATCCCACCAGAATAAACAACATGTGAACACAATGCCCTCTAGGCTTTACCAGCTAACCCTCCATTCTCAACACATATGGCCTTGGTGAGGAAACCTGAAGCCGGTTATGTCACCAGCCTGAAGGTGGCCCCTCTCTGAACCCAGGGCCAACTATCACGTAGCGCTTGTACGTGGATAGGGCCAGGTCTTAATGAAGAGAGCTAAAGTCACCTAAGATGGAGCAGGAACTTGACCAAACTGAGCCAGGCAACGTTCAAGGGGTCAAGAGGTAGAGGGTCCTCCTTCCCAAAGGAACCACCTGGAAGACAGTTAACAACTGTGTGATGTACTAAAGGGGCCCAGGAGAGGGAGAACACCACTTTCTAGTTATTCCAAAGGGATCCTTTCTAGACAAAGTGAGGCCTTTTATGACTCTGACACCAAGAAAAGTGATAGGGTCAGGGAGCAGATGAGAGACAGGGGCTCTGGGTTTTTTTTTTTTTTTTTTTGCGGTACGCGGGCCTCTCACTGTTGTGGCCTCTCCCGTTGAGGAGCACAGGCTCCAGACGCGCAGGCTCAGCGGCCATGGCTCATGGGCCCAGCCGCTCCACAGCATGTGGGATCTTCCCAGACCTGGGCACGAGCCCGTGTCCTCCGCATCGGCAGGCGGACTCTCAACCACTGTGCCACCAGGGAAGCCCGGGGCTCTGGGTTTTGATAATTGGCTCTGTGACCTTGAACATACCCTTTCTCCTCTGACCTGTGTTCTCTTCTCTCTAAATCGGGGGTAACTGCCCCTGCCCTTGTCTCCAGGTTGGTCAGGGAAGCCACAGGCCAGAGCAGTTAGGAGTGGTTGCTAAGAGTCAGACATGTCTGGTTTACACCTCAGTGCTGTCACTGGCTAGCTGTGCAACCCATGGCAAACTACTGCATGTCTCTGAGCCTTGATTTGCTTGTGTGTGAAAGCGACAAATAGAGCACCTGCCTTACAGAAGTGCTGTGGACGTGTGATGAGACAATAAGTGCAAAGTGCTTAGCATAGTTCCTGGTATAATAGTAAGTATTTAATAAATAGTTGCTAATATGATTATTAATGAAAGCATAGCAGTAATATCAATCAATTAAGGCATGTTATCGGACCTCAGCTTTCCCACCTATAAAATGACTAGATGACTCCAAATGTTCCTTCCTCCTCTGCTGTTATCTGATAACCCACAACAACGTGAACTGGAAAATAGAATTCAGGGCTCTTCAGCCTCAATCCACATTTGGGCTCACTGGTTCTCCTGCCAT
The DNA here is from genome assembly GCF_964374135.1 of Grampus griseus. NCBI lineage: Eukaryota > Metazoa > Chordata > Mammalia > Artiodactyla > Delphinidae > Grampus > Grampus griseus. The sequence continues at coordinate 17,517,188 of NC_139000.1, read as the reverse complement.
TTCTTCTTTTCTTGACCTACAGACACTTTGGGAAATCCAAGAAGCCAGAGATCCAACCCCACACCCACATCACACGGTAGGCAGCATCACGAGGGAGCCGAGGGGTGAAGCACACAAGGACAGAGGGCATCACCAGGAACTTGGGAACCACATGTCAGCACCTAAGTTGAGACCTGATGCCAGGCCCAGAACCTGGAAGACATAGGTCTTCTTACTGGTGGGAGAGTCCAAAGTATGCCCTCATGCCATCTAACTCAGAGTCCCTTTGCTGTGATTGTCTCTCTCCCCTTTCTGCTGGCTTTCGCTCAAGATCTGAAAAGCCAAAGGAAATAATTAGTACCATATAGTGAAAAGGGGTGGGGGCTTGAAGTCAAACTGCCCGGTGGACTTCTAACTGTGCTGCCTTTGGGCAGGTGGCTTCACAGCTGCAGCCTTGGTTTCTTCATCTGTAGCATGGAGCTGCTAATCCCTGTCTGCCAGAGTGTGTTTTACGAGCTTTAACCAAGATAATGGATATACAGTGCCCAGCACCGTACACGTAGTAGGCTTTCAATTAATGTTCACCTCTTTGCCCTCTTCTTTCCTTATCAATATAAAAGAAACCAAATTCTGTGTATTTACTTAACCCTTTGCCCTTGTTTTATAAGTTTTACATTGTGTCTCTTTCCACCCTTAGGCTGTACATTTTTTTGTGTGTGTGGTACGCGGGCCTCTCACTGCCGTGGCCTCTCCCGTTGCGGAGCACAGGCTCCGGACGCGCAGGCTCAGCGGCCATGGCTCACGGGCCCAGACACTCCGCGGCATGTGGGATCTTCCCGGACCGGGACACGAACCCGTGTCCCCTGCATTGGCAGGCGGACTCTCAACCACTGCGCCACCAGGGAAGCCCAGGCAGTACATTTCGGAAGGCAGATTTTGAGCCTTTTATTTCTATATCCCAGGACCCTGCGTTGGCCTAGACCAGGATGGTTGCTCAAGAAGATTTGCTGATCTGAATCTGTTTCACTGAAAATCTTGAGATTCCAAGAAGTGAGTTGTATTTACTCAGCCTCACAATAAGTAAGCTTTGAGGAGTCCTTTACCATCCTGACTGTTCTGTCTTCTCTGGAGGGACAACCCCTCTTGGGATCACTCAAGTTTTCCCTTTTTATTTTGAAAAAGTATACTTTTAAAAGGGAGACTGAAATATATTCTGCGAGTTTGGTTACTAGTTTCTATGTGATACTGCTGCCTGGGGCCAGCCAGACTGTGGAGTATAAGCAGCTCACAGATCAGCATCAAATGAGATGAGTGGGTCAGGGGGGCCTCGCTGGAGCTGCAGGGCCCCAGGGAGATGGAGCTATGGTTTGGTGCCTCTGACTCTGCTGAGAATGAGGCCCAAGCTCTGGCCCCAGGCTGGTGGCTCGCGTTCATGGGGGCACCATCCACACCAGCTGTAGCCACTGAGTCTGTGTGGCCTCCCCAAGGGCACCACCAGAAAACAGCTCGCTCTCTGCTCCAGTGACCGGGGAGGAGAGGCGAGCAGAGTACCAGATCTGGTCCCCAGCCCTCCTGCCTGGGTCTGCTGTTCACTCCCTCTCATCTCCCTATGCTTTTTTCCATCTTTCTCAACCTTCTTTCTCTTCTCTCACCCTATATCTGGCTTCCCTCTCTTTTCTCTTATAGAAACATTTACTGAGCTCCGAGTGCTTCTGAAGCACGTGGACCTGTGCCCATACAGTGGGTGTGAGCATCGCATGGTGTGTGCTACGCGAGTGGATGACATCTCGTGCGATAGGCGCGCCGGTCTGTGTTGGGTGGATCAACGTGGCATATGGTACAAAACATATGTCTTTATAGTATGCCTGTGGGGAGCTGGCTATGTTTATACAGCGTGTGTGATTCTGTTGCTTGTCTATGATATGTCTCTGGGGGTGTCTGTTGTGTGTGGTGGGCTATCCCCAGGCTGTGTGTCTCTGTCAGTGTTGTGGGTCCACTGTGTGTGCCTGCGTGCTTACTGTGTGAGTCTTTGTTATCTGTCTTTTGTATACTGCACGTGGCTGAATCTGCCTGGGGGTGATGTGTTTACGTGTGTGTGTGTCTGTGTGTTGTCTTTGTTGTTGCTTAGCTGGGTGAGAGGGCCGTGTGGCATGTATCTTTGTGCAACGGGTTGCGTTCATGTGGTTCTGCATCCTGTATGATTTTCAAAAAATTCCTGGGTTGTATGCTGTGCCTGTGTGGTATATACTGCATGTGTTGTTTGTAGGTGTGCTGTGCGTATGCTGCGTGTCTCCCATGTCCCCATCTCTGTGAAATGCATGTCTGTGTTTCCCCTGCCGGCTCTTCCTCCCCTTCGGGTGCCCCAGTCTCCCTCCCGCCCCTCTCCTCCCTAGGCTGTGACCGGTCTCAGCTGACACCTCCGCTGCTCTGGCAACCCGAGAACTGCCTGGAGAAAGGTCAGCTGGCCCCCTTCTCCCTGGGCCTGCCGGGAGCCAGGCCTTCAGTGTTGTGTGGTGTGGGAGCGCCCTCTGCCAGCCGTGTGGCCCACACTCGCGACTGGGGTTTCCTCTTCCCTGTCTGGATCATCCCTGAGACTTCCAGCCTCATTAATAAAGGGCCTTCATTAGAAGGGGAAATGACCATATAATTTCTCGCTCAAACCAAGATGCTTTTGAGAAGAAAGAGGGTGTTATCAATTGCACTGAGGCAGTGGGTACACAGCAGAGGTGTCCTGAGGGTAGGGTAAGGAAGACTTCCCTGACCACCTACTCGGGTCACAGCCCCGCAGAAGGAGACTGCGAAGTGTGTGCTGGCCCTGGCTGGTCAAAGTAACAGCCACTCCCAATTTATATTCATGCAGCTGAGAATCTCAAACCCACACCTACCCAATGACTTCATGCATCCCCCCGCCCCCACAACCCTCCGAATAATTCCTCAAGGCCTCAATTTCCCCCTTCCACAGAGACCCAAGGTTGAGGCCTAAGGGTTCCAGTTCCAGAAAGAGGGAGGGGTCAACTGTGCAAAATGAACACTGAAACTTTTGCAGTGGATTGAATGCAAGGAGGTCAAAGGCACCCTCGTCAGAGGGTTTTACTTAGTGGAAGAAAAGGGAATAGTCGTGGATGTACCAGGACTTGCAACGCCCCAGGTGTGTGATTCTAAGAGCCTCATCGGGAGGAGGAAGGAGTCATGTGCTCATATGTGGGCATGAGTGCAAACACACCCCCCCCCCCAAAATGCAGAACTCTCAAACAGCCTTCTTGGCAAATATCCCTGGGGTCTGGGAGCATGCACATTGACTACTTCTCTACTTATAGAACAAACAGACCTAAATGGCACTATTTTGTACAAAAATGTGGGTTTTTGTTGCATTCCTTCTGCTGGTGATTAAAGAGGGGGCTGATAAGGAGTAGCTGTTTCTGTAAAAACTCAGACAAGGTTGCTGGGGGACCCAAGGAACACCTGCCCCAATCAGTTTAAAGTGTGTCTTTCAGAACATTACCTCTCATGAGACATTAATAGTTATTTCAAGGTGTGGCCAAATAAATTTGAAAAATACAGGGTTAAATAAAGTTAAACAGATTTCTTTCCCATAGGCTATCTCACAGCTTTTAATATGTTTTATAAATTTCTGAGAAAGGGGATGACTACATGCAGTGTTTCTTTAAGTATTTGGAATTTTTTTTTTCCCTCCCAGACATCCATGGGAGAAAATTTTAAATTTACACATTGGTAAAGCAAAATTCCAAGTAGCATAAGTCAACTACCATTAAATTCCCACTTACTACAGCAACCATGTGCTTTGTTTTTGCTTTTGTGTGTTTTGTTTCTTTGGGTCTGACAATAACCTGGATAGGTAGGTGCTTGTGTTATCATACTAGACTACAGATGGGAAGAGAGGATCAGAGAGGTGAGGTGCCTTGTTCCAAGTGATGACATTGGCCAGGGACAGAGCAAGACTTGACTCTCCAAAACACATATACTTCTACTTTGCTAACTACTACTGAATATAACTTGACAGAAAGGTTAAAATGTGGTCCCTGCCCACGAGAGCTGTACATTGTACTTAGAGAGACTTTTTCAAAGTATACATAAAAAGAGGGGAAATATGGTAGTAAAAGTTCATGGAAAATAAGTGGCATCATATATGGGAGGTGAGCACCCTCAGGGAGAACTGGGAAGGTCAGGGAGAGCTTCCTGGAGGAGGTGAATTTAAGCTGTGCTTTGAAAGGTGGAGACGCCTTAGTGAGATCAGGTGTCAGCAACTTTTTAATGCAAAGGGCCAGATAGCAAATATTTTCTTCATGTGAGCCTTCCAGCCTTTGTTGAAAATACTGGACATTGCCATCGTTGTGTGAAAACAGCCATAGATTATACGTAAATGAAAGGATGTATGGTTGTGTTGCAATAAAACTTTATTTGCAAAATAGGCAGGTAGTCCATGGGCCCTAGTTTGCCAACCCCTGAGGCAGATCAAGGGGGGGAAGGGGAGTGAAACCTTTCTGGGCTAGGAGAACCTTTATACACAAGTGCATTGAGCAACAGACTCTAAGGCCAGTTCCAGGCCCCAGGCCTGCTCATAAATGTTCCCTTTCTGTCTGCCACTCCACCCCAACCCCAACTGTGTTCTAAACCCTGAGGGTGAGCTTACTGCAGCTTTGCAAAGAGCAAGCTCCCTGCATTTGAGATAAGCTAAAGTGGAAGGTGCCTGTGAACTTGTACTTGGATTTAGTCTGTTGGAAAAGCAGAGGAAGACAACAAACCTAGCTCCCTCTTGGAAAAGGGAAATGCTTCCCTGTTTCTATCTACTAGATAGCCAAGCCCATCTGCAGAAGTCCCAGCATTCATCACATGTAATATATCAGAGCAGCGTCTCCATTCCTCAGTCTCTAGCACAGGCCCAGTGATGTTACAGTTCTCTCCACTTGGTACAGAATCAAAATTAAGTGCTCCAGCGTGGCATTCCAGGCGCTGCACACCTGACCCCAGTCTTAGACTCAACCTTATTCACTTCAGCATCCACTCTGGCTAAACCACATTTGTCTCTGTGTCCCTGTGCGTGACTTACAAGTTCTGACCTTCAGGCCTTTGCACCTGCACATAGAATGCCCTCCTCCTTCCTTCCTTTCATCCAAGTCCTACTGTGACCTTCACGACTCTACTCTGCATTCGTCCTGCGTGGTGAAGACCTCCAGTTCTCCCCTCTACATCGCCACAACCAGATACTGTGTTTCTTACGAGCAGTATCACTTTCCTTGGCTGAATTTTTCTTTGTTTTCCAAAATGAAACTAACTTCTTAAAGAGTATAAAAAATACAAACTTACTGTTTAAAAGACCCAACCATTCCAGAAGAAATTATAATACCAGAGAGAGAGAGAGATTGAGAAATTCAGAAGGGGGATAAAGTCTGAAAAGATGAAAGGGGTAATACGGCATAGTCCTTCAGGAAGTGTAGTCGCTTTGGTGTGGCTGAATCAAGGGTCCCTACAGAGGAGTGAGGAGAGACGAGGCTGGGAAGATGGCAAGGGCAGAGCATCCTAAATTCTGTAGGTTTCATTGAACCTTAATTTATAGATTGCCAGAGAAAAAGCAAGAAAACGGATGGCATAACCCCACCAAGTGCCGAGCTTGACACAGAGCAGGCGATCAATAAATATTTATACATTAATGTAAGGTTGGTCTTGGGGTACAGGCTGAGAAAATACCTCTAACGGGATTTCCTAACATTGTTCACATAGGAAGGCATCGGTGAGACAGAGTCTGCCGTCGAAAGCTCAGGGGGACTGGCTTCTGCAGAGGGTCCTGTAAACTAATTTCTTAATCATTTCCCCCTCCAAACATTCACTGAACGCCTCCCTCTCTACACTGGCACGTGTGCCGAAGCCAGGCAGGCAGGAGAATGTGAGTGGCTAAGGTCCACCGTGAAATTCGGAGGGAAAGCGTTTAAAGGGCAACTCTGGCGCCGTGCTAGGAGAGAAGCTCAGGGCGGGGCAGAGGAACATTACCAACAGCCCCCTTGTCTGCACACTGATCATCTCAGCCTGGGTAGTATTTTATAGAGTAGCAGAATCCTAAGTTTGGAAGAACCCAAAAGCCCGATCCCTCTGAGCCTGACCCCTCTCTCCACATTTGAGTGCCATCTGGCCCCGCCTTGAACACTCCCAGTTACAGGAAGCTAGCTCAACCTGTGTCCAGGAGGCTGGCACGAAGCTGCTTCCAGGATGAGAGTGCAGACAATGAAAAGAGGAAGGGGGACTAATCCCCTAAGAAGACTTAGTATATGTTAGGAGCTGACTCGCTGTACTACCTACATTGTTCTAGGTAACCCTCATGACAAGCTTGTGAATGGGGATTAACATCCCTGTTGTACAGACAAGGGAACTGGGGCTCAGGGATATTGAGTCATTGGACTTAATTACAAACCTGCTAAGTAGGAAAGCTGGAATTCAAACTTGGGATGGTCTACCACCCAGGGTCCATGGTATTTTAGTTTTTCAAAAGGAGCTTCCAATCAGACCCAGAAAAGGCAAGATGCTTTAGGTAGCCCCCGCACGGGGCTGCTGCAGAAGGGGTGGCCCTGTTGGTAGATACGGCTGCAGAGGGAGCGTGACAGGATTCTGGGCTGGGGTGGGAATGCAGGAAACGCTTCAGGACAGGATTAGGGCACCTTGGCAAGGACGGTCCTGCTGACTCACGTGCTGTTGGTTCTCTTGCGACTGTGCCTGTGCCTGCCCCATGATGAACATTTGGGCACGCTCCCCTTATCATCCCGTCCCCAGCTCTCAAACGAAAGAGCGAGAGAGTAGGGCTCAGTCAGGGAACAGGACTGCCCTGGCCTGACCCCATAATTGCACAAAGCAAGCCCCACCCTGGATCTGTTACCAACTCTCCTCTGAAAACCATCAGAAAACTCATCCCACACTCCCCTTTGCTTATAGAGAGCTTTCATCCTTTCAACAATCATCATATCTTTTCTGGCCAGGCACTAGGTATACAGAAGCAACAACGATAGCAAACACCTACCATGTGCTTTTCATGTGCCAGGAGCTCTGCTAAGTGCTTTACGTGCATTTTCTAACTTAACGTTAACAACAGCCTTGTGAGAGAGATGCCGTCACTGTCCCCGTTATACAGATGAGGCATTGAGGCTCGGACTAAGTTATGCAAAGGGACACACATTATGCGACAGAACTGGGGATTGAAATCAGAACCCACGTGCAGAACCTCCAGGAACTAACGCACAGGGCCGTGAAAGAGGAAGACACAGGAGAGGGCTGTGTGCTGAGCCTGTGAGGACAGAGTCTGAGTTGGAAGCAATGTCCAGGAGGCAAGTGACGAGGATAAAAAGAGGGAGGACACACCCTCTGAAAAGCACTCAGTATATGCCCCGTGCTGAGCAAGGTTAGTCGCAAGGGTTGTCTCATTTAATCCTGACTGAGGAGATACAGCATGTAGTACGTTCCTGGACAAAGTTATTTTTGTCCATGGCACTTTCTTCCCTTTGGAAGAATTATAGAAGGTTCAGATCATCAGAAAAGCAGTCTGGAAATTTCATGCTTTAACAAGTACCAAATATTTTTGTATTATTATTTACTTATTTTCTTAGGAAGTAGATTCCACACTTGGAGGACGGGGAGGCCAAAAAGTAGCCACATACAGAGGTTTTGATTCCCTCTCAAGAAGGAGAGCACCTGGAGAAAGCGCAGCCTCTGATTATTAACCCCCTACTATGGGTCTGTTATAGCCCTAGCTCATTTAATTGTTCTGACAACTGCAGGACAGTGGTACTATTATTCCTATTTTATAGATGGAGTTACTGTTGCCTAGAAAGGCGCAGTCCATTGTCACCCAGGTGAGAATGGAAGGGCTAAGATTTGAATACAAGATCTATCTGTCATAAAGGTTTTCTCTTCCTACTGCAATTTACCACGTCCACTTCCATAGTGAGCCCAGCTCATCTCTTTCTTTTCCCGTGGCTGACCCTGTGAGAAGGGAGCAGATGCCAGCATCATCGGGGTATAATGTAAGGAGCTGAGCACACACCATCCCTCCAAGCCTTTTCTCCCCACCTCTTGCTGTCTGAAACGGTTACTATTAGAGTCATCTTTATGAAGACAGGAAAGGGCATTGGACAGAGTCTGCCCTCAGGTCTAACCCTGGCTCTGCTGGGCCATGGGTGTGGATCCACAGACAAACTATCTCCCTGACTGGCCCTAATTGTCACCAATCGTAAAAAATGAGGACATTAGAAGGTATCAAGAGGCCCTTCATGGTTCCACATTCTAGGATGTTAACACCTCAGGGGAGGTGCAGGGGGTCAGTTCTCAGAGCAAAGGTGAACATACACGGGACAGAAGAGGCAGAGATGGGAGGGTGGAGAAGAGGGAACAACACTGATATAGGGAACAGGTCTTAAATAGAGCGGGGGGCAAGAGGCATCCCGAGGTGACAGCTCTGCCCTGTTCTCTAGAGCCTCACGGATAAAGTTCATCCCTTGGCCCTGGGAAGAATATCAATCAGAATTTGAGACTGGGGAAGGGGAGCAGAAGACAGGCAGTAGACAGATCTTCCATTCACTCCGGATGCCCTGAGACCCGGCTATGTTCTAAGTCCTCCCTTTGCTGCAGGACAGCCGGATCGGTGGCATGGGAGAGCCAAACACAATTTCAGAGCCAGCCTGGTCTTCCCTTTCTTGTTACCCTGGCTGCCATTTATTTTCACATGAAAACCATAAAAGATCCCAGAAATGGGAGGTGCACTTAATGGGTTTTTTTGGCACAGAGAAATTAATCTTTTTTAAACCAAGGGGATTTTTTTTTCTTTCCTAAAGATCTTTGGCAAACAGAAGCTAAATTGCTTCCAGACCTCATGAAAGGTATTTTGTGCAAACGAGGTGTGATTTACACTTCCTTTAATTAGTCTGAACCCTGGAAAAAGAGAGAAATAATAGAAAACAAGAGCTATGTAGAAAACAAGTCCAAACAGCCCTAAAATAACAGTTTTGTAAAAGCATCAGTTGAGGGTGTTAGAAGGAGACCAATAACAAAAAAAAAAAAAAAAAAAAAAAGAAATCCTTCTAATTCTGGGAGTGGAGCAATTATAAGTGAATTGAAGTTTTGTTGGACTCCTTTCCCCAGGGATGGGGGTGGGGAGAAAGTTTGGCAGAAAGGAGCCTTAGTGTTCTGACTGAGTTTCAAGTTCTAGTTGACCTTCCTTCCGTTAAGCCTCAGTCTTTTCTGAGGGCATTTGGGGTCTAGGAGCCAGTCAGGGAGGGAGTGGACAGTTTTGCTTGCAATCACAGACATTTTACGATCCAGTTTGTCTCACGGCTGGGTTGCAATATAGTGTTTTGGAAGGGACATGGCTTTTGGAATCACAGATGTGCGTTCAAGTTTTGCCTCTGCCATTTACCACCAGAATGACTCTGGGCAACTCGAGTCTGCCATCTCCTGACCACTCCCTTACTCCCTGAAGCTCTCTTTTTCGGGTTGCTCAATCCCCCCAATCTTCTTAGTGTCCCATCTGCCTGATCCTGCTTAGTCTCTTTTGCAGGGTCAGCCTTGTCTACCTAGAATTTGGGGTTGCTCAAGGCTCAGTCCCAAGCCCACTTCTCCTCTGGGTCAACTGGCTTTATCAAGACAGTGTATCCACATGCATTGTTTCACCTTTCATCTGATTAACCCTCGAAGTTCCACTGGATGGTCGCATCTTCTCTCGTGGTTGGTCCTCATATCCAACTGTGCTATGCCTTTACTTGAGTGTTTCCAAGTACCTCAGATACAACATATCCAGAAAAGAACTCAGGATCTTCTACCTTAATCACGTCTGCTTCCCAAAGAAGAGCATCCCACTTACACACGTGTCATCTATCCTGGACCCTCATTCTCCTGCACCTTCTATATCTGATCCAGCACCAGACCCCGTTGACTTTATCTTTGCACTGACATTGCATGATCTCAGCCAGTCTTGCCCCATCTCTGGGCGAATTGGGAAAGTTGAGTGAGATTATCTCTGAGCATGTCTTGGCTCTGACATTGTGCGACAACTCACTTCCTTCCTTCACCCACTCTCCTCTTCTTACTCACTCACTCAGCTCACTTAGAGTCTATTACAATTTCTGGATCCATCCAGAGCCTGGGCCCAGAAGCCCTTGGAGTAGTTTAAGTTATTGAGACAATACAGGACCCAGCAAAGCAGCCTCTGGTATGAATCTCATTGCCAATCCCATTCCTTCTGAAGACTCATATCCTTCAAGGCGGGGGCGGTGGGGTGGGGGGGATAAAAGAAACCAGAAACTATCACAACACTTTTTAGGTAAAAGGAGTGGCCAAAGTGATGTGCTACATAAGCTAGAAGAACAATTTCATTTGACCTTGAGAATGTTTAAGGGCCTAGGGCTCCATTCTACCTCTAGAACACCGGCGATCATATGGCCAGTTTCAAGGATAAATGCTCTGTCCATAAAATGAATGAAGAGTAATGAACCAGAGGAGCAGGGCTCCAGTCCTGGCTCTGCCTCTGACTCGCTGGGATCAGTCCTTTCTACTCTCCAGGGCTCTACCCGCTTGTCTATACAATGAAGGGGTTGTACTAGATGACTGACACGGGCTCTGGCAGCTCAAAGGTTTGCAGGAAATTTTTATGAACTATGCAGAGAATGAGAGGGTCTAGGGATTGTCTTTTATAGCTTTCCTAGAAAATTATGCATCTTCCCCATGAAAGGAAGAATACAAATAACAATGGCTGAAATTTATTGAGCACCCGTTATGTGCCACACACTAATGTCCACAACTGGAAGGAAAAAAAAAAAAAAAAGAGGGAGGAAAAAAAAAAAGGTTAACTGAGATTTCAAACTTCACGCTGACTGATTCCAAGCCCGTGTTGGACACCTTACTCTCCACCTATCCAGTCATTTCCGTTGTTGTTGTGCCTTTGTTTGTTCATGCAGCCATTCATTCATGCTACAAACATCCCCTGAGTATTTCCTCTGTACACGGAACTGAGCAAAACACAAGGAAGCAGGAGTAAAGGTCCATCAGGAAGCTCATAGATGGGCTAAAGAAACTAATAAGAATCATGAGCAGGAAGTTTAGAAAAGTTATATTTCTTTCCAAAGTGCCACTCTGATCATGTTTATGACCCTCCTTGAAAGGCATCCAAGGCTTCCCTTTGCCTGCAGGATGAAGGCCAAACAGCTTAGCCTGTTTTCTAACCCTTCTGTGATCTGGCTCCTGTCTCATCTCCTCTCAACCACATTCATTCAACATTTGTTAAGTATTAACCATGTGCCAGACTCTGTTCTAGAGTATTGGAATGCAATGTTGAGTGAAAAAGGCTTGGGCCCTGCTCTCCTGGAGCTTACAAATACTAGTCAAATGATCATATCAATAGAGAAGGAGGCATTCCCTTAAGCTTTCCATGGTCCAGCCCCTCTAGATGCAGGGTCTCCCATCCCATCAGATGCTTCCAGCCCAGGAAGCCTACAGTAATGCAGTTCTTGCTGGATTCACTTGAAGATCAGCTGACCTTTTAACAATGTCACTTGTCCTACTAATCATGCAGAAATACCTACTTCTAAAGAGAGACTTTTTTTTTCTTGGTGGCATAAAATTTTTAAAATTTTGTTTCAAGATAGTTTTTCAACAGTTCTTGTATACACAACGGCATGCCCTCCCTCCACAGGAGTCACTATGCTTAAAGTCAATTGCTTACTGTCTATCTACCCTACTCAACTCTAAATTTCAAGAAGGCAGAGGTCTTGCCTAGTCTTGTTCACCAATGGAATCCAGCACTTAGCCCAGAGCTTGGCACACTGTTGACATTCAGAACATGTGCTGGTTACACTGAATCATCCTTAATGATCCCTAAAGCCTTAATTCAAAAAGAGACTGTGGCAGACATAGATTTTTGTTACCACTCCCTCTTTTTTTTTTTTTTTTTTCAGGATGGGGAAACAGAGCCTGAAAGGAGAAGCAACTTTCCAAAGGCTGCAGAGAAAGTTGGTAGCTCAATTAAAGTCAGAACCAAAGAGAATCTGATGTCCAGAACTCCTGGGTACCACAACCATTCACAAGCCTTGAGTCTGAAATGGTCAGGAAGTTATGGCCTCCGGGGAAAAACTGTACATGGCTGGAGGCAGGTACAGTCTCCCCGGCCTTTGCTGTATATGCATTCATCTCAGAGAGAGTCACTGAGTGGACTGTTCCAGAGCTAGAGGAGCCCATCTGCATGGGAAAAAACCCAGCCTGCCCTCAAAACAGGCCTCTGAGAAAAAGATTCAATCACTCCCTCTAACCCAAACTCTCCAAAACACTATTTCCTATTATGTCTCAAAAACCAAATTTAACCCACCCGCATCTCGAGATTAGATCTGTGAGCTCACAAAGGCTCAGTCACTCAATTAAGAGGAGGGAAAATCTTATCCTCTCCAAACAAAGTGAAATGTGACTTAACCCAGTTGCTAGGATTATGTCTCATTCAGGAAGAAGGAGAGGAGCAGAGAGAGAATGGGTGGGTACGTCATTACAGGAATTTTCCAGGGGAATCTGAATGGTGTGGCCCTCCAAACTTCAATGTTCCAGTCCCCAAAACAATGCTGAAGGCAAGGTCCTGGCTTTAGGAGAGGCATAAAGGTGAAGAAGGCTCTTCTGCCCTTGCCCTAGATCTCTGGGTAGTCTCCAGGTGCATTCTGATTCCTCCCTGGATGCCTGGCCTGGTATCAATGATGAGCCTAAGCCCCGAGAATCCTATAGGCAGGTGCCAGTCTCCAAAACCTACTTGATTAGGTTAATGCAGAGTGTGGGAAAATTCCTCTTAAGGAATAACCCTTTCCTCCTTCAGGTCTCAATTTGCACATCCTTAGAATGAAAGTTGACAGACGTTGACTTGGATAATATCTAAAGCCCCCCAACATTGATGGTCTATGATCAGTAGTTAAAAGATACTCTGGCATACCAGAAAGGGCAGGGACTCTGATAGACCTTGATCAAATCCCAGTTCTGCACTGGAAAAGTGATTTCACCTGACTGAGCACCAATTTTCCCTTCTTATAAAAAGGACTAACAATTTATAGCTTACAGAATTGCTCTAAGGATTTGAGAAAGTACATCTGATATCCTAAGCAGAGTGTCTGCATAGCGACATATGCAGCAGATGGTAGTAAGCATTCTGAGAAGGTCTTTGGGCTTTGGCTAATGAATGACTGACTTTAAGAACAAGACCTTTAAGATAAAATCTTGACAGAGACTTTGAGTTTAGAAAGAAGCCATGTTCTCAGTCTAAAGATTCTGCTATCAAAAGCAACTGCTTGTCTCCTAGAGGCCACTAATTCACAGCTAGTGAAACCTGATTTCCAAAAACCAACTGGTCATGTTAAAAAGCAATACAGAACATCTAGATCTGAGGCCAGCTTTGGAAGGAATCATTCTTTCCATGTGGAGGGTTATTATGTCTTGGGTATGGATTCAAGGGTAGAAAAACTGGGATAACTTCTGCTGAGTACCAAGCCATGTAATTAATTTTAGGCCATCAACATTACCATGCCCAGGTTTCAGTTTTCTCTCATATATATTAGGATAATGATATAAGTTTCTAGAGTTGCTGAAAGGATTGACTGTGATAAGCCCAAGCCCTTGCAGTGTAGCTGGTTGGCAACAAGAGCAAGAGTCCTTAATAGCTGAGACCCAACTGTACCTCTTCCTAGCTATGTGTCCTTGGTTAAATCACTTTCCCTCTCTGAGTCTCCATTTTCATATCAGGAAAAGGAGTCCAAGGATACTCTATGTTGTAGGACTATTGTAAGCAATTGATGAGATAATGTATGAAAGGGGGTTTATAAAGTAGAAGGATTACCCAAAAGTAAAAGTTGTTCATGTCTACGCCCAGGCCTTTCTAGAGAATATTCTAGCATCTCCCTCTTATTCTTTCAGTCTTAAAGTGATTGTACTTCCATGTAGACAAGAATTTCAAGGTCCCGGTTTCATCTCTGCCCTGTGAAAATGTTACCAGTATTTTTTCTTGCCATTTAGAGTGACCGAGGGGAAATTGGCCAGACTGTTGTCGTAGGTCCAGAGTCTTACTACAAAACTGAAACTCCACCCAGAAACCTGAGTCAATTAAAGAATGAGGCACTGGGCATAAACCACGCCAAAACTATCCACCTTCTGCTTTCCAGGATCCCAAATGACACTGGTCATTGAAAAGCCATCCCTCTTACCCAGAGGGAAATTTCGGCTCTGCTTAAGATGAATTTAATGCCCAGCATTAGTTGTTAAAACCCAAACAGGCCCTTCCAAAACTGTGACCTTCTGTTCAAAGACATGCTTTTGTTTGGTTGTATCTTGTAAAACACTTTAGCAGCAAATTTAGGACTAATAAGATAGAGTCGATCGACAGCCTTGGGAACTTAAAGTCTCTGTTTATTCACTGAGTAGAGACAGTGAGAGCGGTAGCAACAGATGAGATGGTGTCTATGCCAGAATTTCTAGAGGAAAGATATCTCTGAACCCAGAATTGTAAGATGAATTTCTGGTCCTGGAGTGCGAATCAGGAAAGGCTTCATGGAGAAGGTAGAGCCAGTTATAACTGCAGTAGGCTTTAGAACAATGATGGGTAAAAACTGGACACCACTGGACCTTGGGTATATTAGCATCTCAGAACATGAGTGACCTCATCGGTAAAATGTAATGATATACTTCCTGCTTCATTTTTACTACAGAACAGTACTATGCCAAAGGGCTCAATAAATGATATTCTTCTCTGACATCTCACACCGATTTTTTTTAAAATTGAGGAATTGCATTTATATACAATAAAATGCACAGATTTTAAGTACATAACTCAATGTTTTTGAAAAACGGCTGGGTTCTCTGGCATCACTCTGGCACCTAGGAAACACAGACTTATAAGGAAACTCATACATGAACTGGTACAACATTTTTTTCTTTTTCTTTCATTGGGAAAACTGAGGTCTAGAGAATTGACTTTGGGAGGCGGATGTGGGGAAGGTCATATAATTCTACGGTGATCAAAATGATCCCCCAAAATAGCAAAGATCTGTTCAGTGCTTAGTATGTCCCGGAAGATAACTCTCCCCACAAAATGCTTCATTATCAACCATACTGAAAGAGGTGCAGACACATGGAGCCTTTTAACCGTAGGTCAACATACCTGTTACAGTAAGAAAGATGGGAAGAATGAAAGAAAGAAAAAAATACAGTCCAATATTCCTCGTGAAAATAAATACAAACAGCTTCAGCAAAATACTATCAAAGCAAATCCAGCAGAACCTACAAAGAATAATTCATAATCACCACATTGGGAAATAACCTAAATGTCTTTCAGCTGATGAATGGATGAACAACAGAACCTTGCTCAGCAAATAAAAGAAATCAACTACTAATACACACAATGTGGATAAATCTCAGATGCATTATGGTTAGTGAAAGAAGAAATACTCGAGGCTATATACTGTATGATTCTATTTATATGACCTTCTGGAAAAGACAAAGTTACAGGAACAGAACACAGATCACTGAGTGTCAGGATGGGGAGAAAAGATGACTACAGAAGCACAGCACAGAGGAATTCTGGAAGGTGACAGAATAGTTCTGTGTCTTGATTATGGCATTGGTTACACAACAGTGGGCATTTCTGTTGAACCTTGTAGAAGTCTATACCAAAAGGCATACATTTTACTACATGTAAATAATATCCCAATAAAAAAGAGAATTAAAAAAAAAAGGAAGATGGGAAGAATGAAAAAATGCTGAAGGGAGGAACAGATTGTAGTTGAAGTTGTATAACTTCTGAAAGCACCAAGCATATTGAATAGACAGTTAACAGAAACTCCATAAATAATCACTGAATGAATGAGTGAATGAATGAATGAATGTATCCTCTGCAGACAGCTGCATCAACTTGGACCACAAACATTTATTTCAATGTTTGGAACGGTGTCCCTTAGTTTCGCATGCACACATTGCTGAGGAATCCAGCGTCTCTCTCGAGGTTAACCCCTCTGCCTTTGAATTGTGAAAGAATTCTAGAGGTTTTCTCAGGCAAGTCTCCCCAGTGCCTTGTGGCAAGGTCTCCAGTGGTGCCTCTTTCCTTCTTTGCCTGTAATTCCTGCCACTGCCACGTGACATCACTTCGGAAAACAGGAGTTCTGTATGCCGGGTCGTGGTGAAGGGAGAGGCATTAGAAAGTTGCCTTACACAGACCACAACCCCTCTCCAAGGGAAGACAACCCCACTCCCTCGGCCACAAGAGACCCAGGCTCAGGCTCCCAAGCATACAGCTCCTTAGATTACGTTTCATTCCTCATCCCCAGGTCATGCCCACTGTGCCAAGGTCCCTGTGCCTTGGCTTTGAGCCCGATACACCAATCAGACTTCTTCCTCCCAAGTGTTGAGACACTCTCCATGTGCAGATGATCTTAACCCACCTGAGAGTTTCTAGACTTTACCAGGGAAAGCGATTGGATCTTCCACCCATTTGTTTCCAGTGGCAACTCACTTTTTTTAAAAAAATAAATAAATTTATTTATTTTTATTTTTGTCTGTGTTGGGTCTTCGTTGCTGCACGCGGGCTTTCTCTAGCTGCGGTGAGCGGAGGCTACTCTTCGTTGTGGTGCACGGGCTCCTCATTGCGGTGGCTTCTCTTGTTGCAGAGCATGGGCTCTAGGTGCATGGGCTTCAGTAGTTGTGGCATGCGGGCTCAGTAGCTGTGGCTCGCGGGCTCTAGAGCGCAGGCTCAGTAGTTGTGGTGCACGGGCTTAGTTGCTCCGCAGCATGTGGGATCTTCCTGGACTGGGGCTCGAACCCGCGTCCCCTGCATTGGCAGGCGGATTCTTAACCACTGCGTCGTGAGAGAAGTCCCAGCAGCTCAATTTAGAATCAAATTTTCATAGCTTCTCCTCTTGAGCTCTGCATATCAAATGTCATTGAGAGGGTAGCCTTCTTCAAGCCACCAAATGCCCTCATCAAATCCTTCCCCTAGTGCAATTAAAGGTTATCTACCATCCTTAGCTTTATATTTATATCTAAGAGAGGCCATTCAGAAGAACTTCTCAGACAAAAAACCTCAGCTCCAAGCTAACTTGCTGTCTCTAGATATAAAAACTGCTGCCATCTTTTTAAATGGAAGCTTCCCGTAAGAACAAGAGAAATGATAATAACAATAATAATGATGATGATGATCTACAACTCCAACAATATGAATGACTCTCACAGTATGGTGAGCAAAAGAACCCAGAACGCAACAGAATGAATTTGTACATTTTTTCCTTTTACATATAGCTTAAAAAGCAGGCAAAATTAATCTATATTAATAGAAGTCAGGATAGTGATTTACCCTCGAGGGGGCGGTCTATGCCTGAATGGGAGCTCAGAGTGGACATCTGGGAGGCTGGCAATGTCCTGTTTCTTGATTTGGGTATTGGTTTCAGGGTTGTGTTCACTTTGTGAAAATTCGTCAAGATATACATTTATGATTAGTGTAATTGTGTGTATGAATGCTACATTTCCATGGAAATTTCGAAAAACAAAGGCACTCTGCCAAAAATGAATAAAAGAACAGAGGATAGTATATTTCTGTAATACTCTAGAGGCTCGAAATCATAAACCTTAGGGATAGAAAGGCCTCAGAGGTGATCCGTTTCAGCCACCTCATTTCAGAGGTGGGGAAAATGAGGCCCACAGAGGAGAGTGCCAAGATCACACAGGGACTTAGTGTCACATCAGGTCTCCTGCAACCCAGCCCTTCCTAATGTCGCTTTCCTTCTTCAGATGATAAAGAGGAGATGCAGGTGAAGTCTAAAGATAAGCCGTGAATCTGGGTATCCAGATATAAAATTGTTCAGACGTCGATTAGTATCTGCCTTGCAAATGGCCTTGGCAGCCGAGACAAGGCAGATGTGGCCACACAAATATGTTGCCCATGACACATGGGCTGGAAGAGTGAGGCAGAGGCAGCTCTAAAGGAACAAAAGGAGAACACGTCTGCCTGGAATGCACTGGGAATGAGGATTCCAAAGAGGTCATCCAGGGAGAAGCCGTGCCTGAACCCCAGAGAAGGCTGGGTACATTTACTGACATTCCAAACATTCGTGCTTTTGCAAGGGATATAAAAGGGAATCTGCTTCCCTGCCTGGAGGCATGATCTATGGGCTTCCGAGGCACTGGGTGTGGGCCGCTCTTGAAGGCATGATGCAGTGTTTGAAGGATGAAGGCTGAGGATACTCACTAGGCCACACATTAATAAAAAGGATCAAACTGCCCTGGTTGGTGGAATGGGATGCAAATGCCGTTCTCCATGTGGACATCAAAGGCAGAGAATGTCTGGAGGGAGCTAACCTGCTTTATATCTTTACCTTGATCCCACTTGTCCAAATTAGAGCCTCTGTTCTGTTGCCAAGACCCTATGTAAGCCAAGACTGGGGGGGCTCACCCCATACTGCAACCACCCATGATACCTCACCTGCCTCTAGCCATTCTTAACTGAGAATGAGGACGTGTATTCTAATCACAACTTAGCCCCTTCCATCACTTTCTGTTGCCCAGAGAGTGAAGTCCAAATATCTTCACCTGACCTTCATGGCACTCACCCACTTGACCACAAACCCCAGTGCCTCTCACACTATGTTCCTCTAGGCACCTTTCTTTTCTGTCTTCACGTCTTTCTTTTTTGGTTTATGCTCTTTTCTCTGTCTGAATTGCCTCTTACTCATCTCTGTTATTGAAACTCTTCTCATCCTTCTAGGCTGATGTCAAGGCCACTTTCTTCATGAAGGCCTCCCTGATTACCAGCTCCCCAACCCAAACTAATTTTTCTTCCATTGGAAGTTTTTGTATATATTTAGTCACATTTCATTTTTATTCTATGATCATACAATTGTCTGTTTTTCATTTCTCTCTCCCTAGATTGAGTGCTCCAAAAGAGAAGTATTTATCATGTTCCCCACTGGTTTCCAATATGCTTGAGATGTATAGCTGTTCAATATACACGTTTTCTGAATGAGTATATAAGACCATCCTTGAGGTCACCACACACTCCTAGTCTCTGATTTCAGCCTCAACTGCAGTGGACAGTTTCCGCGTGAGTTCAGACTCACTTTGTCCTGCTCCAATAACTTCCACCTTGAGATACGCCAGGTGTGTCTTTCTGCTTTCTGGCCTGAGACCTTCCTTGATGCCCTGGGAGTTCTCAGTTCAAAAGGGTAAGCACAGCCCAGAAGTGAAAGGAACAAAAATCTTCAAACATCACATGGGTAGGGAGCCAGAGCAGACATACTCCAGCTTTGCATCATCAGGCAGCAATTCTGGGAGGTATCTGTCTCCTTCTCAGGAGGTACCAGTGGAATCAAGCTCGTACCACTCAGTAATTACCTGTGGACACACCCCTGTATTGGTTTTCTCTCCTTCTGGTGTCACTGCCCAAGCTGCCTCACAACTGTTTCCTGTGTGTTCCTATCAAGTACACCATCTGCTCCCAATCCTTGCTCAGGCTTTTTAGGTTAACCAAAATGAAAAACAAAACAAACAAAAACAGAATGAATAGATGTCCTCTACTTTGAATTACAGTTAGATAACCCACCTAACCATTTCTAACATTTCTCCAGTGTCTGGAACCAACTTTTCACATGGTAGATAGTCCATCATTGTGTGTCAGCTAGAAATGAATTTAAAAATATGAGCCACTAGTATCAACTTAGCATGCAGAGGAAAATCCCACTTATAAACTAGATAATCATCGAGACAGGTGTCCATGTAGCTATCTCTAGGTGACAAACATTAGGAGAATCCAATCTCACAGACATTTGATTTTGCTGTTACTTTAGATTCAGCCAGTTGAGCTTACTCACTGCATCTGTTTCCTCACCCCTTGCCTCCTTATGCTACAGGCCCAGAACTCCCCTGAGATGCTCAGCCATTGTGGAAGAGCCAGATGTGATCTTCCGAAGGTGTGATTCATCACGCACCTGATAACAGCACATCTGCACCAATGCGTGAAACATGGGGACCTGCAGCCCCAACCCAGGATATGACACAAGTGACTCAGAGTTTAAGTTTCCTCATGATCTCTCCCATGAAAACAGTGCCTAGCCCCTCCTACACACCCCAAATCAAAAACACACCTCTTAAAAATTGTGTTTCTTTTTAATTACATAATCCTCTCCTTTTTTTCATTTTAAAAAAACTTGTTTTTAGTTCTGCCCCCTTCAGGGATTCCCTGGGAGCTATCAAGAGTAGGGACAAAGAGTTGGGTTCAAATCCTAACACTGTCACCGGACCACTATATGTGCCTTGGCAAGTGACTCTGCCCCCTGAACCTCGGTTTTCCCAGCTGTCAAATAAAGATAATAATAACTACTTTTCAGAATAACTCTGATGATTAAATATTATAAAGACACCTGGTATATAAACGCTCAATAAACGTTGGTTCTCTTCCCTTTCCCTTTAATTAGCTTTACACTTTCCATAGTGACTACGAAGTTCTAATACAGAGCAGGTGCTTAACAAACGCTCCCCCTCTTGCTTCACCCTCGCTTTGGCTCTCTTTATATTGGATAACTTTCTGCTTCTTCACTCATGGTGGTTTTAAATGCCCGGTTTCATGAGCTCTGATAACAGCATAATTTGTATTTTCGGTGCTAGGGATATAGCATGGATTGAGACAGTCAAGGTCCTCACCCTTGTAAAGCTTACATTCAAGAGCAGGGGAACAAAAAATAAATGGGCAAAAACATAAATAAATGAGATTTCAGAGAATGATAAGGGATGTGAGAGCAGGAACACTGGGGGATGTGACAGGAGTGACAGAGAAGCAACCTTACATTTGGGTGGTCAGAGAGACCTCTAAGTGAAGATGACAATGGGATGAAAAAACCAATTGTTATGAAGGTGGTAACAATCCAAACAACTCCCAGCTCTGCCCTTACACGTTAGGTTAGTTATGAGCTTCCTAAAAGCCAACTCAGGAAGGGAAAGAGTTTGAGTTGTATTGTTCTCTTTTCCAAATATAAAGGAAATATGTATCAAGGATGGTTATATAAAGGAATTTACGTTCTTGCCTACAAGAATGTATGGCCTCTGTCTTTTCTGGCCTTTGAAAATGGTATGCTCCTTTCTTGAAGGCTTTCTGTCCGGCACTCAGACACTCCCAAAAGATGACTGCGGCCTGGGGTCTGAAATAATAAGTAAGTGAACCCAAATCCATAGGTATTGTGATCCAACTCTTTGGCACCTGTATGGTCAGTGTTGAGGGCAGTAATTATTCCAGGACTCTTGTTATGTCCTCTAGGTTTACCGAATTAAATCATGAACTTTGAATGACCTCAGTCAAGTCACTTCTCCTCTCTGAGTCTTATTCATCATCTGTAATGATTGAGTAAGAGGTGAGGGGTGGGTGGTGGACACCGGGTAGAGGTTTATCTGTGATCTCTTATGGTTCCTTTCAGATTTCCTGTGATTCTAAAAGGCCCTTTGGAATCATGGAGGTAATACTCCCAGGGAATTCTTATGTGTTGGAAAGCTCTCCTACAACACTGATGTCAGCTGTGCCTGAGGCTTTTAAGTGGGTCAACAGTCTCCAAACATAAGCCTGGAGAGAAACCTGGAAATTATGGATTAAAGGACAATTACAATAGGGCCCATAATAACTCTCTTATAAGCCCATCTTCTTTGTTGGTTAATAACCAAATTCCTTCTTTCCAGGGTACTCCACCCTCACCTTCTCCCACGGAGATGGGTGAGGCTGGATCAGGGCAGGGTAATTGAGTTCTTCCTGGGGAGTTTGGGGTCAGGTGAACACAACTCCTTGACCTGATCTCACATGGCTCCAGGGATGTACCCAGAATCTCTCCCTTGAGAGACAGGACAGGATGACTCAGGATGAGGGAATTCAATCACAGGAAGTTTATGAAGACTGGAAATGCAATTGGTGGCCAAATCCAAGCCCGGATACTCCTAAGGGCACATGGTATGGGAAGCAATGCTGGGCTGGGGGCCAGGAGATCCTGCCTATGTGCTAGCCTGAACTTACCAGGAGACTGAGAGGAAGTTCCTTGACTTCTGAAGTTCAGCTTCTTCAACTGAACTGAGGAGATTGGCTTAACTGATCTGTAAGGATCTTGTAAGTATGATATTTTAGGATTCTAGAAAGCATATGATGCAGTGGACTACTTCTGTGCCTCAGTTTCTGCTTTTGTGAAAATTAGAACAATAGTAACTTCATCATAGAATTATTTTGAAGATTAAATGAGATTACCACAGCATCTCTACTTCATTCGTTTAGTGTATTTCTTTAATGGTTACCCACTAGGCTTCTACTGCAAACCATACTCTGTACTAGGTGAGAATGAACAAATGAATTCAGTGATCAACTACAGGGATACCTTCACAGAGCTAGAAGTCTTGTGGGGAACATAGTAAAATTCAAAAATTAAAGCAATCTTTTTAAAAGCAATTTTAATAAGACATTTCTGTTATGATTTGACAATCAGCTCAAACCCCCTGTCCATGTATGGCAAATAGCAGGCAAAAACATTCCAAGAAGTGGTGAATACAAAACTCTCAAGGGAAGAGAGCTCTCTGTCCCTGGCCTAAGTTAGAGATGACACATTTGCATATCCACAGGGGCAAAGCAGAGAACACAAATTAATGTAGCAGGTTGAATGTCAGACAACCTGGAAGAAGGGGATTATGGCAAACTAGAGTGTACATGCATTCTCTAAAGGGGGCAGCTCAACTCTCTTGTCTACTGCTGCCATGTGGGAATGTGAGCCCAAGATTAACAAAACCTACCCTTTTTCAGCAGAAGCCAGGAATCCAGATTTTTATGTAAAAATCTTGCAGATTTCAAATGATGACAATGTACTCAAATATTAAAAAAGAACGCTATGTAGCCACTGGTTTGCTACCTAGTTTAAGGCAAATTATTTCAGAGAAGTAGGAGCGTTATGAATGTTTTCAAAGATGGTAAGAACAAAGGGAAGAGGATGAGTGATTATTGTATATCTTCGATGCACCAAGCATCTCACACACATCATATATCATTCCATTGGTTGCTCACAACGATACTGAGAAATATTGAGGTTTAGTACTGATTTTTTTTTCCTTAGGAAAGTCGCATATGGGGGGTGTGTTTTGGGAAACACTGGTATAGACAGATAAGAATGGCAGTATGAGGAAGACTGAATATAGGGACAAGACTAGAAGCAGGGGAGCCTGGTGAGGAAGTTATATTGGAATTATCTAGAGTGGTCTTAGTCGGGAAGAAAACAAAGAGTTGAGGCATAATGGAAAAGTAATTAACTAAGCTTTTCTTTCAAGTCAGTCAATAATGTCTTAGAAGGAAAATCTACTTCTCTCCCACCTCCCCACGTCAGGTGGAAGATGGAGAGACCTGACAGGTGTACCCCTTTTCTTACACTCTCTTTTCACCTTAGGGCTATCTCTTTGATGCCTCTTTTCAGTTCCATGTTGGCCATCTCTCCAGGTGGGCAACAGAAGCTGAGTCTTAGTTCTACGGACTGGGCCACCTGGTCTAACCCCTACTGCCACACAGAATCCTTTCCTATAGGGCAATAAAGTTCTGTAGGAAAAGACCATTCAGCCATTCTCTTTGCTCCCCCAATCCAGGGGCTCCTTGCCTCTGGTTAGTACTACACTGCCAGTGAGAAAGAAATGTAGATTAAACAGTCAGGAGACCCAAATTCAATTCCTGACCCCACTCTTCTTAGAAGTTTGACCTTCAACTATCAAGTTCACAAGCCTTATCTTCAACTCCTTCACCTGTAAATGGAGATAATAATTCCCTGCCGCTTGGAAGGAAGAATTTGCAGATAAAATGAGATAATGGATTCAAAGGCCCTTCAATTCATCTTCCACAGAGCAGCCAGGGTATGAAACTTTCACTCTTTAGCATGCCTTAAACAACTCCCTGTAATTTCACCCCTGCTATAGTCCCTTCTCTTTTATTTATGCCACTCAAAATTTAAACTTGAGCACGCAACCCTTTTATACTTTAAGGTCACTGCACATGCTTTTCCCTCTACCTGGAATACTCTCCATCCTCATGTACTTCTCAACCTTAACTTCATCTCATTCCTTCCTGCTCACACTTCAGGTCCTTATTGGGTGCCTCCTATACGTCTGGCATTTTACTAGGCACTGGGCTACAGTCATGAAAAAAGATGAACATAACTCCACTTCAGAGGAGCTAGTATTCTAGCGAGAAGGGAAAATGCTTAACCTTTCTTCCCCCAAATCAAAATGCATTTGTCATATTTATAGTAAGTGCTACAAGAAGAGTATTAAATGCTAAAAGTTCACATAATTAAAGAAAGGGCCAAATATAATCTGAAGATTCTGATAAATGACATTTAAGCTGAGACCTGAGTGTATAGACCTAAGTGGGAAAGAAAATCAGTGCTATCAAGAGCAGATAGAAGACTGGAGAAGTAGGCAAGAACAGTTATTCATAACCTTAAAGGCCATGTCAACATTTTTTTCCATTTAGTTAGAAGAGTTATGGAAAGCTCTTAAAGGGTGTAAATTAAGAAAATGATACTTATAAATCAGATATTCATCAAATATTTATTGAGTGTTTATGATATGCCAGGCACTGTTCTAGGCACTGGATAGGATCCAAAGCTTCATTTTGAAGGGTAACTCTGGCTTTAGAATTGATAACTGAAAGGGATAAAAAGTGGCTGATATGAAGACTAATTAGAAAGTCATTGCAAGAGATGATGGGTGGTTTAGACCATGCAATGAGAATAGAAACAAAGGAATAGATTCAAGAGAGAATGTTGTATGCCAATTATATTTCAATAAAATTGGGGAAAAAAGATAATGGAGATCAAGGCAAAACAACTTGGTTGTAAATTGAATATGAGGATGAACTAGAGAAAAGAGTTAAACTTTGGGATTTTGCTTCAGGGAACTGAATTTATAGTGGTACCAGTTATAGAGAGAGTAAATGAGCATGTAGACAGGAGCACACTAGTGAGGAGATGCTAACAAGTTCAGTTTTGTATGTGTTGGGTTTGAATTGCTTGTGAGACATCAAGTTGCAGATGCTTCTAGTCAGCTGGATATGAACAGACAGTTCAGAAGAATGAGGTCGAAACACAAATGTAAGAGCAGTGATTATACTGATTATAACTATGGGAGTGGATGTTAGCCCAGAGAGAGTTTAAATTGAAAAACAAAGATAAAAGACCAAGATCTAAGCTGCTCTAGGATTTAAAGAGCAGATGGGGAGGACCCAGTCTGCAAGGGAGGCTGAGGTGGAGTCCGAGAGGCGGGTGTAAAACCAGGAGGGAGAACATGGTGTCAAAGAAACCAAAAAAGCAAAGGTTTCAGAAGAGAATGATGAGTCCTGTAGAATGCTTGAAGACATCAAGTAAGTCTATGCCCCACCCCCAGAAAAAAATGTCATTGGATTTAATGACATGGAGGTTACAGATGTTTGTGGAGAAGAATGTTTCAGTAAACTTGGAGGTAGCAGGAGACAGAGTGGAGGGAGTTAAGGAACCAGTGGAAAGTGAAGAAATGGAGTCAGCCACTGCAGACTCTACTTTCAAAAGTGTGTTTATAAAGAAGAGGAGTGAGATAGTTATGAGAGTGTAAGATGGAATGCTTTTTTTTTTTTTAAGAAAAACATATAAGCACATTTAAACGATGGTAAAAATAATCTACTAAAGAAGGAGAGATTGGAAGCATAGAATATAGAGGGATAATTGATATGTCAAATTTCCTAGAAATTTAGTAGGGTACAGGAAACAGTGCAACAGAAGGATTAACTTTACAGAGGAAGAAGGGCACCTCCTACATTGCTACAGGAGGGAAGGGGAAGAATATGCAGAAAGAAACATACAGATTTAAAAGAGTTAAGGAGGGAAGTTTACCTACTCCCTATACTATTTTCTCTGAAAATGAGGACCCAAGATTATTTGCTGAGAGAGGGGGAAGAATAAGGTGCCATGAATTGAAGACTGGTGAAAGAGAAAAATAAATTGATAGGAGAAGTCTAGTAGGATTGCCTGGTAGCATGAAAAGCCCGGCTGACACTGGTGACTGATGATATATTTGTGCCAAATATTCTCAACTGTGTGCTTCTCACTAGCTGTTTGATGTATGTACTAGCAGAGGAGAGGATGGAGAGCTGCTGCGTGTATCCAGTGTAGGGGTTTGGCCAAGCAGGGCAACGGAAGAACAGAAAGGCAAGAGAGATCAGGAGGTGGTTGAGAACGGTGATTAAAATATGAGCCATGAACTCTACCATGGGGTCTCAGTCCTTCCGGGTTGCTACAACAAAATACCATAGATGGGTAGCTTATAAGCAACAGAAATGCATTTCTGATAGTTCTGGAGGCTGGAAAGTCCAAGATCAAGACATCAGTAGGCTTTGGGTCCACTTCCTCATAGATGGCCTTCTTCTCACTGTAACTTCACAAGGTAGAAGAGTGAGGGATTTCTCTGGGGTGTATTTTAAAAGGGCACTGATCCAATTCATGAAGACCTGCCCTCATGACCTTATCACTGACCAAGTGCCCCACCTGTTAATACCATCACCTTGGGGGTTAGGATTTCAACATATGAATTTTAGGGGGACATAAACATTCAGTCCATTTCACATGGATAGGGCGATGACTAAAAAATAGTTGGAACTGATAGATGGAGATAGAGCAGTGATACCTAGGAGCAGGGAATCATATTGAGTTAAAAGACAGATATGGTAGGGGTGAGAGATAAAAAACAAACAGGATAAAAGAGAGTGGGATAATGGAGCTAATGATTTTGATGGGACCTCATCACATGAGAACAACTCCAGGGTGTGAACTAGGAGTGGGTGGCTGAGCTAGACCGGAAGCAAGTTCACTGGAGATGAGCAGGCTAAGGAAGTAAGAGACTGGGTGGTAGGGCACGGAACCCCGGAGGACCTGAACACATCTACTGTGATGACAAGAGCACAGATGGAGAGAAAACTCAAACCCAGCAGCTTTGATACTTAGAGCATCAGTTCCAGTTGCAGCAAGAAGATGAAGGCTGGACTCTATTTTACTTTATCTTTTGGGGAATGACTGCATTTCAGGGTCATAAGGAAGGATGGCTTTAATCCTGCCAAAGTCTTTGGACGGGAGGTAGGCACCTACCTACCATAATTCATCCCTGGCCTAGGAGGAGGTTCTGGAGAGTACAGAGGGAAAGCTAGCTTTGCTTCTCTTGGCGTCTATAATGGGCAGCTGCTACGAAGGTCAAGCATGGTGACAGGTGGCAGCAGGGAGAAAGGGAAAACTTTCTCACCAGAGGGCGAGCTCCACGTGGGGGTGCTGATAGTCTCAAGTGAGGTTTGACTAGTATGATTAATTACTGGGACCAGAATCTTGAGCAATTGCCTCACTTCCTCTGCATAGCCTTTACCGACGCCACTAGACTGAGTTAGAAACCTCTAATCTGTGCTCTTACAGTATCTGAGTTGTCTCATCTCCTACCATGCTTTAGGGTAATTTCTTGCTAAACTGTATTTACCTCCTAGTAGACTTATAAACTCCATGAGGGCAGGATTCATGGCTTCCTTGCTCCTATTCCATGCCCAGCACACCCTGCAGTGTCTGGACCACAGTAAGAGCTCCATATACATGAATGAAACAAATGAATGTGCTTCGTGAACTGTTAAAAAAACAAAATAAAACAAAACACTCGGTGACATAGAAGGCAGGTTGGGTGGCATGGGGGAATGGAGAGAATTAAGACCCTCCAAGTACCTTTTCCCTTTGGAGGCCCTTGACTTTAGAAACCTCTCACCCAAAGAGCAGCTGGAGTGACAGAAACATTTTCTGAGGACCTGAAATCAGTTCCAGATGTTTGCAGGCATGTCAGTTTGTACCTCACCCTGTAAAACATATTTCCTTCACCCTCCTTCACTCTAGCTGAGGGAGTGGGGCCGTCTCCAATGACATCACCTCCCTCAAGTTGGTCCAGGGCAGGCAGACAGCAGGCGGGTGAGGGCTCTTCTAGCTTCTCAGACAAAGAGTAGGGCTCAGCCATGGCCTGCACTGCTTGAGGAGCTATGAGTAATTTCCACGGAATTTCATAAACAGCTCCGATGTAATCACTCCATCACAGCCGCTGCTGCCACCATCCTGTCAGCTACTGGGGGATGTGAGGCCTTGCTGTCCTTTGCTTTGAGTTATTCCCCACAGAAACCCACCTCCATAACTGCTCCCCTTTGAGAAGGTCATCGGTCTAAGATGGGATGGTGAGTGTGCAGGGAGAGGGTGTGGGCGGTGTCCTTTCAGTTGTAGATTAGACTTAATGGAAACAGGGAGGGAGGGTTTAGAGAATTGTGTTGGGGATGGAGACAGGTGTCTTCTGACCCTTCGGGATATTATTCTTGACCCAGATCTAGATGAATCTAGATGAGCAGCTCATGCCTAAGCAGCTTGAAGAGATAAAGACAGGAAAAGATAGACTGAGACATAGGCAGAAGGTGGCATGAAGTAAAAAAGGAAAAAGAGGAGACAGAGAGAAAGATGTCAAGAGGGACACACATAAATAGAGGAAAAGAAGGAAGGGAGGAAGGAGAGAGCGAGGACAGAGAAAGGAAGACACAGAGATAAGAACTGAGAGTTGGCAGGAGGAGAGCCTGGTGCTGATAAGCTGGGGAGCAGCCCATCAGGCTCCCAAATGCCAGGACAGAAAGGGGCACTGACCGGCTCCAGATGTTGCTGCCTTTTGTGGGCAGATGTGGGGGACGGTAGAGAGGGCCCGCTGTCTCGTGTGGGGGCCGACAGAGCCAGCTGGCCTTCCAGTCCTGAACCAAAACCCAAAGTGAAGCTGGGAATCCCATGGGGAGAGAGAGAAGTCTCTGATTTTTTAAAGGTTAAAAAATATTCCAGCAGCTGACCAAAGAAAATTCAGGGGAGTGTGGTAGGAGGTTATGACGTTGGGTGAGACCCTTCCACTTCTTGTCTTTCCTTTTCTGATCCTTACAGTGAGGGAGTTGGACTCACTGCTGAGGTCCTGCTACTCTAAAGTTTTGGGATTCTCAGAAGCTGGCATGTATGACAAAGAAGCAATGAGTCTGAAGAGCTACGTTCTCTAAAAGAGTCCCCCAGCTGCCATCATACGTCTATATACTCCATCCTGCCCAGACACATAGATACCCTATATCCCCTAATTTCCATTTGCTTCTTGGTTTATTCTCAACAAGAACAAAGCACACCAGAGTTAATATCACTGGTGGAAAGATATTTGGACTTGGCAGGGAGAGCAGGTAAAGAAACCAGAGCCCCCATTCTAGCACTGACTCTCCCACTAGCTCATGTGTGTAACCTCGGGACAAGCCCCGCTCCCGTCTTCCTCAGCCTTTTTCTCCGTAGGTCAAACATGGTATTTGGATTCATTAAATTTTCTTGTGCCTCACCCCGCCTTCTTATTCCCACCCCCCTGCATCTAGCCCTGCCCAAGAGGCTGAAACCCATGCCAATTGCTCTGATGAGGCCACGGGGGAGAACCAGACGTCTGTTTTTAATATCGATGACAGATTAGCGTGCGGGGAATTCAGCCACCCCCCAAAACAAGCCCCGTCTCTGCTCAAAACAACTGGAACAGGAGGCTAGTTATGCTTGGCTTTCCCAATAGAGTCCCAGGACCGACAGAGCAATAGCTTCTCTGAAGGAAACAAAGAGGGCACCAAACCCAGGGGTGGGGGGCAGGAGAAGGAGACAGGGAGGGAGAGTCCGCGTTTCAACAGCTAGTTCAAAAGAGTGTTGAACAGATGGCAGTCATAAAGCATGTGTGTGTGAGAGAGAGAGAATGTGTGTATGCATGTATATCTGTGCACACGCATGCGTGAGCTTGTGAATAAATAAACAATTACAGCACTGCACTCGGCTGCCAGCAAAAATCCAGAGAGATCAAAGAGAAAGCCCTCATTTCCTTATTCTGGCCTCACCTGGCCAAATGTGTGCGCAATCCTAACTCTCTAACAAAACAAGTCTTAAACCTTATTTTATTGTTTGTTTTCTTCCTAACATTGAATTTTCCTTTTTCTTTTTTTAATTCATGGAAATTAGAAGCAACTAGCATTTATCAATACTTACCATGTCTCAAGAACTGTGCTACATTTGACTCTCAAAGTAGCTAACGAAATAGGTGTTATTTTCCCCATTCCACAGATAGGGAAACTGAGACCCAGAAAGGATGTCGACTGGCCCTAGATTTCTCAGCGAGAAGTGGTAGAAACTGAAAGCAGAAGCCAGGTTTTTTGGGGAAAAAAAAATAGCCCATGCTCCTTAATTCGGCTGTAACCTCTAAGATAAAGTTCAGTCAAGTAGACTGAAATTTTCAAATTTGGTCCAAGTTCACTTTTGAGATTGTTGAGACATAGTAAAAGTGGCATGGAGGCAAAGAGATGAGGTTTCTGCTTCAGATATCCACTGCCAATCATCTACAGCATCAATTAATCATACACATTTTAGAAGGCTTACTATATACTCAGCTAGTCTCTAGAACTACGTAAGACCTCATAAGACCACACGGTTCTCAAAGAATTAACATCAGAGTTGAAAAGTTAAAACATGTATATGCCTACCCACATACAATTCAATTCAGTGAACACTGAACATTTATGTACGTCAGGCACTGTGGAAGGATACCAAATTATAAAGACATAAGAGTCATTATCCTGCTTCTTTAAAGACAATTGTCCACTGAAAAATTCAAGAAGTGGATGGTGGAAAGAATTAAAGTCAAGTAGCACAAGGAAGAATTAGAAGAACCTGTAAAGATGGTGGCAGATATGTCATTATCTTCAAACTTCTGAATGGCAGCAGGAAGAAGAAGGGGTAACATCTCTGTGGGGTGTCCCCAGACCATGAACTAAGAAGAAGTTTCATCTCTATCAAAAAAAAGGAACTCTTGGATCAGAACACTGGTTCCTAGACAATCAGAAGGAAGAATCTTGGATTTCCATTTCTGGACTGGATGGAGAAACAGAGACTAGATTTATTTACCCTACTACCTGAAACATGAAGGATTTTTTTAAAAGAAAAGAACATACAACAAGTTTTCAAACTGGAAATCTGGCAACAGAGATCTTGAAATATGGAAAACAAATTCTGTGAGCCCTAAAATTTCTGCAGCTTCCTGTCTTCAGAGAGTTTCTAGGTCACTGCAGGGAGATGCCTGGAAGATTCCCTAAATTGAGAAGGCAGAGTCCTTAGTCCAGGGAGATGAAAGTGACTAGAGTTTATAGGATAGAGTAATGGAGAGGAGAGAGCTGTACAGAGAGAAAATTGAAGAGATCTGTGTAGGGTCCCCTTTCAATACTCAGCAAAGTACTGGTTAATGGATGCATGTAAGGAGCCTACCAACCCAAGAGGATTAGACAGAACAATGCCCATTGCTCGTACGGGGGCCAGAAATAGTGCCCAGTCACACTGGAAAATCTCATACTTCATGGGCCACTGTGTAGAACACACTGAAGGGTCTTGCCTCAGTAGTAGGGAATAATTAGCCCTAGACTAAACACTGCTCTGGGTCCATCTAAGAAATCTTAAAAGTAAGACCCAAAAGAATCAAGCTGTTTCCAAATAACTTAACTGTGGCCCAAAATAGAGTTCAAAAATATCTATAGGAATACAAAAGTACGCAGAACCCAACAAGGCAAACATCACAATGTCTGGCATTTAATCAAAACTTACCTGGCATGCAAAGAAGAAGGAAATTCAACACATAATGAGGAGAGAAATCAATCCACTTAAACTGACCCAGAACTGATACAGATGTTAGAATTAGGAAACAAGGACATCAAAACCATTATTATAACTCTATTCTATACATCAAAAAAGTTATGACATGCCATATACTAGCCAGATCCAAATTGAACTTCCCGGGACTTCCCTGGTGGCACACTGGTTAAGAATCCACCTGCGAATGCAGGGGACACGGGTTTGAGCTCTGGTCCGGGAGGATCCCACATGCTGTGCAGAGTAACAAAGCCCGTGCACCACAACTACTGAGCCTGTGCTCTAGAGCCCATGAGTCACAAGTACTTTAGCCCATGTGCCACAACTACTGAGGCCCGTGAGCTTAGAGCTCCGCAACAAGAGAAGCCACTGCAATGAGAAGCCCGCTCACCATGATGAAGAGTAGCCCCCGCTCAATGAAACTAGAGAAAGCCCACGTGCAGCAATGAAGACCCAATGCAGCCAAAAATAAATAAATTAATTAATTTAAAATAAATGTTTAAAAAAACAAAAAAACAAATTGAACTTCCTAAGATGAAAATTACAATGTCTGAGACTTCCCTGGTGGCACAGTGGTTAAGGATCCTCCTGCCAATGTGCCAATGCAGGGGACACAGTTTCGATCCCTGGTCCAGCAAGATCCCACATGCCCCAGAGCAACTAAGCCCATGTGCCACAACTACTGAGCCTGTGCTCTAGAGCCCATGAGCCACAACTACTGAGCCTGCGTGCCACAACTACTGAAGCCTGCGCTCCTAGACCCTGTGCTCCACAACAAGAGAAGCCACCGCAATGAGAAGCCGGCGCACCACAGCAAAGAGTAGCCCCCACTCGACACAACTAGAAAAAGCCCACACACATCAATAAAGACCCAAAGCAACCAAAACTAAATAAATAGAAAATTACAATGTCTGAGTTAAAAAAAAAAAATCACTGCATAGATTAACAGTAAATTAGATACTGCAGAAGGCAATGAAGACAGCACTAGAAACTATCCAAAAGGAAACAAACAAAAAGAAATAATTTTTAAAAATTAAAAGAGCATCAGTGAGATAAAGAACAATTTCAAGTGGCTGAATACATATATTTTTAGAGTCACTGAAGGAGAAACAAGATGGAGAGAGAGAAAAATAATGGCCCCAAATTTTCCAGATGGGCTAAAACAGTAAACCCATAGATCCAAGAAGGTTAATAAACCTCAAACACAATAAATTGCTAATGTAAGCAAGACACAGGAGCAACATCTTTAAATTACTAAAAGAAAAATATGCCAATCTAGAATACTGTACCCAGCCATAATAGCTTACAAAAGCAAAAGCAGAAAGAATTCGTCATTAACAAACCTGAAATATAAGAAATAATAAAATATATCCTTCAGGCAGAAAGATAATGAAATCAGATGAAAATATGGATGTATGCAAAAGAATGAAGAACACCAAAAATGTAAGTACGTGAGTAAACAATAAAACTATTAATTAAATATACTTAAAGGATAATTACTCTTTTAGGAAAATAACAATGAATTATGAAACTTATGTATATGAGTAAAATGTATGACAATATAGCATAAAGACTTGGAGGAGAGAAATAAAAGTATACTATATAAGGTTCTTTTACTGTATATGAAGTGTTAGAATAGCACTTGAGGGCACACTGTGATATGTTAAATATAAATATATAAACCCTAAAGTAATCACTAAACTAACAAAAGAGTTATAATAAATCAACAAAAGAAATAAAATGGAATGATAAATACACTCAATCTAAAAGAAGATAGAAAAAGAGAAGAAAGGAAACAAAGAAAACTGAAACAATAGAAAACAAATAGCACAATGATAAACTTAAACCTAACCACAACAATATCGTATTAAACATAAATGGTCTAAACACCCCAATGTAAAGATAACAGTGCCAGATTGGATTAGGAAAATAAAAACAGAAAAAGAAAAGAATAAAGACCTAAATACATGCTGTCTACAAGAAACCCATTTTAAATATAACGGCACAAGTAATATAAGAGTAAAAAAATAAAAAATGGTAAATCATTCTAACATTAATCAGAAGAAAGCTGAGAAAGTTATATTAATACCAGAAAAAAGATTTTGGAGCAAAAAATGTAACATGGATACAGACAACCATTTCACAATGATAAAGAGATTGATTCATCAAGAGAATATAAAAATTATAAATGTTTATTCACTTAATAACAGAGCTTCAAAATGCATAAAGTAAAAACTGATAGAACTATAAGGAGAAACAGATATATCCACAATCATCATCAGAGGTTTCAGTACCATTCTTTCAAGTATTGATACAACAAGAAGACAGAAAATCAGAAAGGATTTAGAAGACTTGAACAACACAATCAACCAATTTGATCTAACTAGCACTCATAGAAAAACTCATCCATAAATAGAAGAAAATACATGATTTTAAACTGGTCACTGAAAACAATGATAGACCATATCCTGTGCCATAAAACTAGTCTTAATAAATTTAAAATGATCCAGCAACACCACTCCTGGGCATATATCCAGAGAAAATCATAATTCAAGAAGATACATGCACCTCAATGTTCATTGCAGCACTGTTTACAATAGCCAAGACAGGGAAGCAACCTAAATGTCCATCAACTGAGGAATGGATAAAGAAGATGTGGTACATATATACAATGGAATATTACTCAGCCATTAAAAAGAATGAAATAATGCATTTGCAGCAACATGAATGGACCTGGAGATTATCATACTAAGTGAAGTAAGTCAGACAGACAAAGACAAATATCATATGATATTACTAATATGTGGAATGTAAAAAAAAAATTATACAAATGAACTTATTTACAAAACAGAAACAGATTCACAGAGTTAGAGAACAAACTTATGGTTATGGGGGAAGGGTCACGGGGAGGGATAGATTAGGAGTTTGGAATTGACATATACACACTGCTATATTTAAAATAGATAACCAACAAGGCCCTATTGTACAGCACAGGGAACCCTGCTCAATATTCTATAACAACCTAAATGGAAAAAGAACTTGAAAATACGTATAACTGAATCACTTTGCTGTACACCTGAAACTAACACAACTTTGTTAATCAACTATACTCCAATATAATACAAAAATTAAAAAAAATAATATGATTAAAGTCATAAAAAGTGTATACTCTGATATAGTGGAATCAAATTAAAATTCAATGACAGAAAGTTATCTGAAAAATCCCCAAATATTTGGAAATTAAGTAACATGAATCTAAAGAATCCATGGGTCAAAGAAGAAAACAAAAGGGAAATTAAAAGATATTTTGAACTGAATGAAAATGAAAACACAATTTATCAAAAATCTGTGGTAAGCCACTAAAGCAGTAATTAGGGAAAATTACTTGTCTTACAAGAAAAATCTCAAATCAACAACTTCAGCTACCACCTTAAAAATCTAGAAAAAAGAGGAACAAACTAAATCTAAAATAAGCCAAAGAAAAGAAATAACAAAGGTCAGAGTAGAAATCAATTAAATGGAAAACAATAGCAAAGGTAGGTGAAATCAAAGCTGATTCTTTGAGAAGATAAATAAATTACACAACCTTCTTTCCAGATTGATCAGAAAAAAAAAGAGAGATGACAGAAATTACCGATATTGAGAATGAGAATGATATCACTATAAATTCCATAAATATTAAAAAAAAAAATAACAGAATATCACATTTTTTTGCCAGTAAATTTTATAACTTACACAAAATGGATAAATTCTTTGAAATACACAAGGTATCAAAATCACTTAAGAAGAAATTCATAACCTGAATAGCCCTATATCTATCAGAGAATTAAATTAGCAATTAAAACCTTCTTACAAGAAAAGCTCCAAGCCCCGATTATTTCACTTGTGAATTTTACCAAACAATTCTTTTTTAATACATTACTAATTCTACCCAAACTCTTTCAGAAAACTAAAAAGGATAAAATATTCTGCAATTTATTTTGAGAGGCCAGAATTATCCTGACAGCAAAACAGACACAAGCATTACCAGAAAACTACTGATCAAAATACCTGACAAATAAGGATGCAAAAATCTAAACAAAATTTTAACACAATAAATCCAACAATATACACAAAAAGATAGTGCATCATGACCATGTGGGATTAATTTATTCCAGGAATACAAGGGTTTTTTTTTTAATCCTTTGAAAATGCATCAATATAATCTACCGTATTAACAAACTAAGAAACATAAACTATGATCATTTCAATGGACACAGAGAATTCAACATTCATAACAAATAAAGATTCAAGCACTGTGCTGGGAGTAGGACAGACTGGCTGTGGAACTTTGGGAAGGTCACAGACCTCTCTGGGATTCACTACTTGATCTATAAAAATGCACCTGGTAATCATTCAGAGACTAATGTTAGCAACATGGCGGCATAAGAATTTTCACCCCCACCCCCCAACCCCCCCCATCACCCCTCTAACAACCTCCATCAAAAAATCAATTTGAACCAATCCGAGTAATGGCATTGTGGGGACAATTTGAACCGAAAAATCAATTTGAACAGCTGTCCGTGCACAGAAATACTTCACAAGAACTAAGGTTTCTAGGTGAGGGATCACTGCACCTGGTTGAAGCACAAAACTAAGAAAAGATGCTTTGAGGAGAGTAGGAAAGATAGATTCACATTACTCTTATAACCTCTCTCCCCAAGCCTGAGCAGCCCAGTGCAGAGAGAGAAACCGTCCCTGTGGAAGGAAAGAGAAAAGTGAGACCAACTTCACTTTGCACTCCAGAGCCAGCTCCCATGGCTGTAGGTGGCTCCCAGAAGACTTCTGTGTGCATCCAGGACTCTGGCTCATCCCAGCAACTGCTGTCTCCAGGGGCTCCAGCAGCTTCCATGGCACCAGGCTCCCAGTGGGCTCCCACGAACCCAGGTCTCCAAGTCACCCTGACACCTGCCAGCTCCGAAGGCCCCCAGGTGATCTACACTTGAACCCGGGTTTCCGGCTGGGCCCAGCACTAGGCCAACTACCACCAGCTCAGGCTTTTGACCTACCCTGGAACCAGGCTGGCTCCCAGGCTCCTGACACTCCAGCACTCCAGGCCTGCCCTCATGGCCCAGCCTCAAGGCCAGCTCCCTCAGACCCAGGCTCCCCGCCTGCCATAAGCCAGACCAGCCCTGCAGACCCACCTCCAGGATGTCACAGCCTCCTGTATACTCTTTAAGTAAACTTAAAGCACTCCTTAAGATCCACTTTCTGCATCTTCTCCTGCATGTATGAATAATTTCCAAATCCTCTTCCTTAGCATGAAAGACAACTATCTCAGTACATCTCACTAGAAAAGACAATTCCTTGAACTTCTTTATCTCAGTCCCAGAGATAATATATTTACAGATCAAGGTCTTCAAAAATGTAACCTGTAGGCCTTCCCAAGTAGAAACGGACAAATCCTTTTTTGAATTAACTAACACTTTAGTATATGACCTTGTGGATCCAATTTAGAGAATCAGAAATTCTCTACAAGTACAATTTGCTACCTCCCCCTGTAGAAAATCATACCAAAAAGCACACAGGTGTGGGAACTAGGAAACAAACACCAAACAGTGAAACTTCCCAGTGCCTTCCCAGTTCAGAGGACACCAAGTCTCCAAAAGTATTTAGAAAATCCCAGTTTCCCTCCTCTGTCACACCATCTCAACGAAAGAGGAAGTCTTGAACTTTCTACTTACCTGTGTAGAGGTCCGTATCTGTGTATTCATCCACTTTCTTGTGCTGCAGAATGTAATCAGAGACCTTGGTCCCAATAGCTGGCTGGACATCTACCCACTCCAAGGAGACCACGGTGCTGGAGGGCTCTACTGCTGGGGAGAGCCGCAGCCTAGGGGGGTGACAGGGAAGGTTGTTTGTTTGCCAGCCAGTACTGTCTGGGCCCCAAGAGTTTGCACAGGTCAAGATTAAAAGCACAGCGTTCAGTCTGGCTTCAACCCACCACCATACCCCTTGTGTAGACTCAGGCAATTAATTATACCTCTTTCAGCCT
This sequence comes from Grampus griseus, assembly GCF_964374135.1. Classification (NCBI taxonomy): domain Eukaryota; kingdom Metazoa; phylum Chordata; class Mammalia; order Artiodactyla; family Delphinidae; genus Grampus; species Grampus griseus. The sequence goes on along the minus strand of NC_139000.1, from coordinate 17,479,415 downwards.
CCGTTTCCCTGTTCATAATGGGGACAAGAAAGAGCCACCTTTTGGATCAATGTGGAATCCAGTAAATTAATCCAAGTACATAGTGTGTGCTCACAGCAAGTTGATTAGCTTTCCATTTGTTTAAACTATATTCTCAATGATGCTTCACTGTCAATTAAATTGGCAGTGCTTTCAAACACAGTCATCTGCCAACCTCTCTGCCATTCTCTTCAATCCCCCAGTATATCAGTCAATGCTTTAATATCAATACTCTCTCACAGCGGGCAGGGATCCTGGGGAATCCTTTTACAAAGCAAGAAATAACAGAATGTTTGAAGGTGAGAACTGGGGAGGGGGTCCTCTGAGAGAGGGAAGGGCAATCCCCCCATTTCATGGAAGGTGAAAGCAAAGCCCAGAAAAGGGGATGATCTGCACAAAGTCACACAGCAAACTGGGGACAGAACCATGATGGTGACTTTGCTTGTCCCCAGCCCAGATTCCTTCTCTCTTTCCACTATATCCACTAACTCTGCAAGGACTGTCTTACAATGGACCCTCAGTATTGGCTCCTGCCCAGACCTCCTCCACTCATCACACCACTCTCCCTCTTAATCACACTGCCCCAATCAAGAAGATCTTCCTTTACTTCCTCAAAGGGTGAGTTTCCTGAGTCAGGGCTTTCCCATGGGCTCTGTCTTTTTCCTGAAACACATCTGTTGCCATTTGCTGCCTGGCAAACTCTGACTCTAATTCAGGTCTTCTCAGAGAGGCTTCCCAGACTATCTCCCTCTCCTCCAACTAAAGCATCCCCTCTTTGTTCTGTCCATTAGCACATCTTTTTCTTTCATATTTTTATTATTTAAATGTTTAAACGGTATCATGCTTTCCTGTTTTTGCTTTGACATCTGTCCCCCTCACTAAACGGTCAGTTCCCTAAGTGCACAGGCTGTGCCTGTCTTGCTCATTTATGAATTCCCCAATGTCTGACACACAGCAGGTGTTCAAAACTTCTTTGTTGAATGAATGAATAATATAAAGTTTCTTAGAAAAGGTCCTACACTTTCTTTATCTCAGTAGTCCCAGTGGTCAACACAGAACTGGCAAAGCAGTAGTTAGTGCTCAGTAAACCTTTGCCGAATGGATGAGTGAAGAAAAGTAATGATGGCTGGCTCGGTGCTATTAAAATAGCACACACTGCAGTGTAAGTGTCTACCCCCGAGCCACGATTCCATTCTGCTAAAGCTCCCTGCTTTCTCAAAGAAGGAGGTAGGCCCCCAGAGACTTCAGGCATCTGGTGAAGCACCTTAGGAACAGAAGCAAGCCATGGTCTGCACTGGGAGGACAAGAGTATGAGTCCATGGAAAGGGGTGGCCAGAGGAAGAGGGGCCATACATACGTACACCGGCTGCGGGAGAGGGCTGCAGTTGGGGAGCCCACTGGCATCAAAGGCGCTGAGGTCACACCTGCACCAGTCATCGATCACGTCCCCTTTCCCTGAGCACCAGTAGGAGCTCATCAGTGCACTCTTGAAGGCCTGGAATAAAGGAGGACAAAAGAGATGATTATGACAATGGTGGAGAGATGGAGAGTGAAGGTCCCAGTGGCCATGATAGTCACTGACCCAAGCTTCAGAGGAGCTCTCCTGGGCACAGGACACCATCTCTTGCATAAAGCCCCAGCATTCTACCACCAGGTTCTTCTATTTTGAGCCATTCTCCACCCAACAGCCAGAAGGATCACTGAGACAGGATAGTAACAGCATCCACTGAGAACCTCCCCTGGGCCTGACACTCTACTCTAAGTATATTAACTTATTTCATCTTCAGTACCTTACACGATAGCTGTAATAAAAATTATCATTATTTCCCATTCTACAAACTGGAAAACTGGGGCACACAGAAGGTAAGTAATTTGTCTGAGGTTCATAGCTACTAAGTGATGGAACTGAGATCTGATCCAAGACAGTCTGGCTCCAGACCCTGCCCTCCTTAACACCTTGCCACACTGCTTCTTGTAGAAATCTGACCACCTCACCACCCTGCTTTGAAACCTTCAGAGGCTCCCCATAGCCCTCAGGATAAAGTCTAAACTCCATGCTCTAGCTCCTGACCACCTTCTTAGTCTCATCTCTCACCACTCCTCTGATTTTCCTTTGCATGCTACCATCCACCTTCATGCAACCATTAACATTTCCACCAACAGTGAATTCCTGCTTATGAAAAGTGTGCTCTAAATCAGGAGACAGCAAAGTGTTTCTGCAAAGGACCAGACAGTAAATATTTCTGACTCTATGGCCAGGCAGTCTCTGCCACAATAACTCAACTCTGCCTTTGTAGCATGAAAGCGACACAAATTATAAATAAATGGGCATGTTTGTGTTCCAATAAAACTTTATTTGCTAAGACAGCCGACAGGCTAGACTTGTTCTGAGGTACATTGTTTGCTGACCCTTGCTCTAAATGATGATTTATTGATTGATTATTATTATTTTGGCTGTGTTGGGTCTTCGTTGCTGCTGCACGGCCTTTCTCTAGCTGTAGCGAGTGGGGGCTACTCTTCGTTGTGGTGTATGGTTTTCTCATTGCGGTGGCTTCTCTTGTTGCGGAGCACGGGCTCTAGGCACGTGGGCTTCAGAAGTTGCAGAGCGTGGGCTCAGTAGTTGTGGTGCGCGGACTCTATAGCTCAGGCTCAGTAGTTGTGGTGCATGGGGTTAGTTGCTCCACAGCAAATGGGATCTTCCCGGACCAGGGATCGAACCCGTGTCCCCTGCATTGGCAGGTGGATTCTTAACCACTGTGCCACCAGGGAAGTCCCCTGATGTTCTATTTAATTGCAATGTGCTTCATTGTCTCTCTCTTTCTCTCTCTCTCTTTTTTTTTTTTAAATACATCCTGTCCTCTCTACTGGAATACTCAACCCCACCCCCACCTTGGAATCCAATTCACTCTTTTGGTCTCAGATGAAACCTTCTTTTCTATGGGAACCCTACCTTGACTTTCTTAAGCCTGTAATCAGGCTCCTCTTCTGGACACCACAACACACTAGACCACACCTAATCATCACATTCCCTTGCCTATCTCACCCAACAGACTTTGATTCCACAAAGGGCACAGGCCATGCCTTGTTCACATGAGTGTTCCCATGGGACTGAGAACACTTATTCAGTCAATATTTACTGAATAAATGAACAGACACTGAAAAACTGATCATGAGGCTGAGGTTCAGATGTGCTTTATGCTTTCGTCACTCCATTTACACTGACATTTCAAGGCACTGGGGATTCAAAATGCTTGACAGCTCTTTTTCAAACTTGGGGATTCCAGAGAATGTTGATCTCTTATTCCTTTGCCAGGTAACAGACTACCTGCTTGCTTTCTTCTTTCTTTTAATTTTTTTTTTTTTTTTTACCTTCTGTGTACTTTTCCAACTAAAGCTTCACAAAACCTACTACCAAGGACACTTGATTACGCAGGTGATACTTTTTCCATCTTGCATTTTTTTGGTTGTTCTTTCTTTCTTTATTTATTTTTTGGCTGCACTGGGTCTTTATTGCTGCATGTGGGCTTTCTCTAGTTGTGATGAGCGGGGGCTACTCTTCGTTGCGGTGCACAGGCTTCTCAGTGTGGTGGCTTCTCTTGTTGTGGAGTACGAGCTCTAGGCACGTAGGCTTCAGTAGTTGTAGCACACAGGTTCAGTAGTTGTGACTCGCAGGCTCTAGAGCACAGGCTCAGTAGCTGTGGTGCACAGGCTTAGCTGCTCTATAGTATGTGGGATCTTCCCAGACCAGGGCTCGAACCTATGCCCCCTGCATTGGCAGGTGGATTCTTAACCACTGCGCCACCAGGGAAGCCCTCCATCTTGCATTGTTGAAAAGACTCAAGTACAGCATGTTTGTGTAAAGTGGGTCTGGGGTCTGCCTCCTTAACTACTCAGAACACAGATCTAGAAGGAGAACGTGTGTATCAAGGACACTACTGTGTAAGCCTCCAACACATTCCCCTCAGTGCCTCTGATGAGAAGGCTCCAGTTATTCCTGCCATATGTCCTTACTCATATCCTCTCCAAGGGGTGAACAAATGATCCAATTTCTCCTGAATTAAGAATAGTGACCCAAAGAAATAAAAAGAATTATAAGAGCTAATGTCCATGAAGCACCTAGTTATGCAGTGGAAGGTACTTTAAGGGCATTAAAGTGTCATTCTCACAATAGTCCTGAGACACAGATACTGTGATCTTCATTTACAGGTGAGAACCAGAAACCAGAACAGTGAAGAAATATTCCCAAGATCACATAGCAAGCAAATGATGGAAGCAGAATCCCAACCCAGATCTCTGTGACTCCCAAGCATAGGTCTCTTCTATTTAACCACTCAGGACAGTGGGGTTGACTCCAGGTAGGATTGCCAGATTCAGTAAATAAAAATACAGGATGCCCAGTTAAACTCACGTTCCAAATAAACAACTTTTTTTAGTATAAATATATCCCATTCAGTGTTTGCATATAAATTATGTGGGCCAGAGTCTGGCACACAATAATAGCACTGTTCTTACTACAAGTTAGAACCTAGGTTAGGAACAACATAGGTTCTCCTACTGCCACCAGAGGGGGCACTCTCATGAGGGCAGAAACCAGATGGGATGGGCCATGCTGACTGACAGACTTTCTTCTCCCTCCATTTGCCGGCTCCCTCTGATTTAAATTAACATGTACAACTGCTCGTGGTTTAAGATTCTATAACATCTCCAGCTAGAGCTAAGGGCCTAATTATCATAATGGTGAGATCCAGGGCCATGGATGAAAGTGACACAGATGGTAAGAGATTGCCTTGGACTCCAGCAAGGGGAGGAGAGAGAACATCCTGTTTTGTGTACGTGTTTTTGTTTTTGCGTGTGTGCGTGTGTGCGTGTGTGTGTGTGTGTGTGGTTTTTGTAATCAATAGTCACTGGAGCTTGTGAAAAACAAAACAGGAAATCTCTCTGGACTTTGTGAGTTTCACCATCCAAGCAGCTCTTGGGAAGAAACATTGCCTGTGAGTCTCCACATCCACTGGCTCTTTCCCAAACCCTGAGGAACAGAACGGGGACTGCAGCAGTAGCCAGGCAAACCGTGGATAGAGCTCAAACACACCCTGATAAAAGGCCTACATCAAACAGGGAGCCCTTGCAAGGCAGCAGAAGCCAGCATGCATCAGCTCAGGTTCACTCTTTTCTTACATCTCCAGTCCTTGCAACACTCCATCCCGAATCCAAATAGATCCCAAGGGAGGAACAGCATAGAATGTTCCAGCTTCCAGGGACTCCATAAATCATCTAAGTGAATCTGTTTTACAGATGCACATACAGTGGCCCAGAATGCTAGTTGGCTGGCCCAAGGTGATAGAGCAACTTTGTGGTGAAATGACTCTATTCCTCCATTTAATCCTCAAAATTACCCTTTGAGATGGGTGTCCTATTCCCATTCACAGACACATGGATGAGTAGGATTTGAACTGAAGTTCGTCTGAATTCTGGCACCCTGGACTTTCCCAGGTCGCACAGGAACTATAAATGCCAAGATTTCATCCAAAACATCCTTTTCAGCTGTTCTGCTTGTATCACGTGCTTATGTGTTGTTTGTTGTGTGCATGTGTGTGTGCCTGTGTGTGTTCTCAGAGGAAAATGAAACCTTACACTAGAGGCATTGTTGACTCCTAGCTTTTGAAAAAGTGAAGGCACTTAAGAAACAAATCCTGTACTTAATACAGGGCTAAGGGCTACATTTGCATGGTCATTGGTTTTCATGACAATGAAAGTTTGCATTTCCACTACTAGTGAATGCTTCCAACTTCTGGCTAATTAGCTAGCAAACCAAGCCCCTCAGGATGCGAAAACAGCCACAAAAATGTTAAGCAATCAAAATAAACTAGGATTTATTCTTGACTCCACTGTTACTTCCCTAATTGAACTTTGCATAAGTTATTTCTCCAGTTAAGCCTCAATTTGTCCATCTGTAAAATGAGGACACAGAAGTTTTATTTTGGAGGGTTTAATTAACTGAACTTCCTCCTCCATACTACATGCCATCTAGTTGCTGAGAAAGATGATGGACAAGACCCAGTCACTAACTTCAAAGGACTCACAGTCTAGTGATGAAGGCGCACACAACTACAATTAGTATGGTTGAAATGCTGTGAAGTAACATGCAGGAGGTTATGGGAATACAAAGGAAGAGGACTTTCCAGCTCTAAAAACTTTGACAATGTCTTGGGAATCTTAAACTTCAAGTTAACACTCCGTATTTGATTAAGATAGATTCTTGGGGCCATCTATACAGAATGTCACTAAGCCTACGAATTAAATTCCATACTCTATACTTACAATGACTATTTTTTACACTGAAAAATTATACTCAGGGGCTGACACCAAATCTGCTATTTTTGATACGGAGATGGTTCTGCTTTGTATAACCAAAAAGATGCCCTGAAGTCCTCACTCAAAGCTTCATGAATGTGTTATCTTCAGTACTAATAAGCTTGGTCAGGTGGTGCTCAGCCCATACCAATTGAGGAGATGAAAGGCCCTCTGGAGAAAGAAACGGATTACCTTTTTGCCACCAGGCTTCCTTTTAGTACCTAACACAGTATCTAGCAGACAGCATAAGTCAGCCAATATTTGTTAAATTGAATTAAAAATTCACATGGAATGCTGAATGAAATGAACCAAGTTTATAAATGACATCATAAAGTCAGGAAAATGTGTGTGTGTGTGTGTGTGTGTGTGTGTGATGCTCTCCGTCCTCAAGATTACTTGTATCTCCCACATCAGTGAAGGGCACTCCCATCAATTTGGTGCCTCCAGACAGAAACTGAGGGTTACCTGGGCTCCCCCCTCTACCTCATAACAGGTTTCAAACCAGCTTCTCTCCCCCGGCCCCATGGCTGTCTCCTGGGTGCAGGTTAGTAATGCCTCTTCTCTAGGCAATTGTCATAGCCCCTGGACTGGCCTTCCAGCTCCAGTCTTTTCCAGCACATCCTCTCCCAGCTTTCTAAAACATCACTGCCTATTCCACCCCCTTGCCTGCACCCCTTCAAATACTCCACCACCTTCTGATTGAAGCCTCTACTTCTTAGTCTGATTTCAAAGTCCTCTTTGTTGTTCAGCCTGTGGCTTTTCTCCCATCTTCCCCTTACTGTTCCTACTCTGTGCACATACCATCTTATAGGAGCGCACTGCTTCATACCAAGCCTTTGCTCATGTGCCTTTGTCTAAAATGCCCTTTCCCCACTTATTTTTCCTTGCTGAAATCCAGGAAACTTTTTGTCCACCAGGACCCTGTCACTTGAGAGATTCCGTCTCTCTCGTCTCGTTCAATTTCTGCACGTCACAGTCCCACGCAATTTGCTTGTTTATGTGTACTTCTTGCTTATCAGACCGGGAACTCCTCCAGGCCAAGGCAATATATTTGATTCGTCTCTCTCTCTCCCCAGCTCCAACCAAAAGAGTGAACACATTGTAGGGTCCCCAAAATATGTGTTAAATTCCATAGATATACGTAATAGGATGCTTGCCCGAAGAATAAACTTGCATACTTGCTGGGTTTTTTTTTTCCAGCAAAAGAGATGACAGAAGTGCAATCGGTCACCTTAAAAAGACTAAATTCCTTGATATCGTTGAAAAGGGGTCAGGGTGGTGTATGGACGTAGAATCCCTTTTGGAGGCATTTGGGATTACTGCTTGGAGGAGAGTAGGTTGATAGTTCTTTGCCCAGGAAGTACTTGGGTCTAAAATAACATGCTCCTATGTTCCTAGAGAGAGATGGGAGGAAGGGAAGTGGGTGACATTCTAGTTTTGTAGGAAGACTAATTCCTGAGCCCACGCTGACCACATTTGATTGGTCAGGAGGGACTAGGATTGATGAACATATAGAAGGGTTGACGAGGACATCATAGCAGTGCTTGTGCAGAGGCAGAAATAGTGGTTTACAACCTGGCCTGGACCTCTCGGATAGGACCTACCTGAGCCACCTGCCATTCAGTCATCAGCACACCCCCTAGAGTGGCTATAGGAGATGCGAATCACTCATTGCCCTGGTAGTTACAGGAGTTGGAGACCAGGGGGCTGGAGCCCCCATTCGTCGGGAAAAAAATAAGTAATGCTGGTGTGTCCTGACAGTGAGGAGATTAACTGGTCATCTCGTTACAAATCAATGACTGCATACTTAAGCAGCATGTGTGAGAACATTTGGGAAGAGAAGTGGGTAATGTTAGTTGACCTAAGATTTCTTATTCCCAAACAGAGCAGGAAGGCAGGTGTGGTGACTTTAAAACATGACCCTAAATATCTCTGACATTTCCCTCACCGTTAGGCGGGATCCAGGTTCTCTCCCCTTGAGTCTGGGCTCTACAATTGCTTGATCAAAATAAGTACGGCTGCTTCAATTTCTGGGCTCAGGCCTTAAGAAACTGGCAGCTTCCACATCATGCCTCTTGGAATGCTCACTCTTAGAGCCCAACCACCATGCTGTGAGGAAGCCCAGACCACATGGAAAGGCCACATGTAGGTATTCCAGGCAACAGACCTAGCTGAGGACCCAGCCAACAGCCAAGGTCATCTGCCAGATGGGTGAGCCATAGACACCTGCTGACTGCAGCCACATGAGGGAACCAAGTCAGAAGTGCCCAGCTCAGCCCCGTCAACCCCCAGAACCATTAAAGACAATAATAAAATGATCATTGCTTTAAGCCACCAATTTTGGTGATTGCGTAGGAATGAATAACTGGAACCGCAGGTAATCCACTTCTGAATAATCCTGAAAGATTACTTAGAAGAGGTAGCAACTAGGGAGCAGCTGATCAAAGGGAAGTAGGCACCTTAAATTACATACTTATCCCAGGAGTTAGAGGGCTCTGAAGTGCATACACACATACTCATTGCCCCAGATCCCTGGCATTTCAGACCTGAAAGAGTCCTGAAAGGTGAAACTGGCCTTCACAACTTTGCACAGACTAAGGGGCCCAAAAGGAAAAGTGACCTGTCCAAGTTTATACCACAAGAATCTGTCAGAAAATAAACTAAGTTTTTCATATCAATTAACATTCACCATATAAGGCTGCTTACCTTTGGAACTGGCTTCAAGCCACTAATCTGTTATGCTTTTAGATAGGAAACAAACATAACAGCAACATTTACTGAGAGTGTCATAAGCATTTTAATACACATTATCTCATTCAATCCTGTCAATAGCCTTATGAAGCAGATTCTGCTGTTACCATCCCCATTTTACAGGTGAGGAAACTGAGGTCTGAAGGGTGAAACAACCTATTCAAAGTAACCCAGCTAAAAAGTGGTAGAACAAGGATTTGAACACAGGTCATGTGATCCTACCATCATGAACAATATTCTCACTAACTAGAGGATATTATTAACAGCACTTAACATTTATTGAGTGCTTACTACAAGCCAAGCACTGTTTTAAACACTTTATATGTATTCCTTCTCACAACAAGCCTAAGTACTTTAGACATGTTAACTCATCTAATTCTCCCAACAACCTGTGAGGTAGGCATGCTTATTATGTTCCATTTTACATTTATGCCCAAGATCCTAGGGCTGGTGAGTGGCACAGCCAGGATTTGAACCCAGGGAGTCTGGCTCTAGAGCCTGTGCTCTAAAATGCAAAGCCTCCAAACACACAATCCATTTTTAAAAAACTGTTATTTATGTTCCTGATTCCCCCCACCTTTAGCATATACTGAGATTTTTCACTGTACCTAAGGGAATGGGCCAATGAAAATGCTATAGGTAACTGCCATTTACATTCAAGTCAAACGTGAGCAATGTTATATAGTTCAATGTAACAGAAGCCTCAGGAGTGAATAAAGTCTCACAGGAAGAGGCTACAGAGCTCAGACACGAGAATCCCAGGGAACTCTAACATTTTCTGCCTAACTTGCTGTGTGACCTCAGTAAGTCATTTACCCTCTCTGGGCCTTATTATCACCTGTATTTTCTTCAACTTGGACATACATTCCACAGCATTGCTGGTTCTAATCATTTTCTGATTTGTGTTCTGGATTTTGCTTTTTCTCAAAGCTGTCCACAATTTTCCCACCCCCTTTAAAAGTTCTCATCCCAGGTATACTGCCTGGGATTCTTAAACCATGCCAGTAGGCAAAACCATGGGGACAGTAAAAGGATCAGTGGTTGGCAGGGGTAGGGGGAAGGGAAGGATGAACAGGGGGAGTGCAGAGGATTTTAGGGCAGTTAACCTATTCTGTATGATACTATCACCGTGGATACACATCATTATACATTTGTCAAAACTCACAGAGTGCATACCAAGAGTGGACCTTCGTGTAAACTTTGGACTTTTGGTGATAATGATGTGTCAGTGTCAGTTCACTGACTGTAACAAATGCATTACTGTGGTGTGGGAGGACTCTCTGCAGGGGAAGGAGTGTATGGGGACTCTTTGCACTTTACACTGGGATTTTGCTGGGAACCTAAAACTTCTCTTAAAAATAAAGCCTATTTCTAAAACTCCTGCCGGAACACTCTATGACATAAATCACAGCAAGATCCTTTTTGACCCACCTCCTAGAGAAATGGAAATAAAAACAAATATAAACAAATGGGACCTAATGAAACTTAAAAGCTTTTGCACAGCAAAGGAAACCATAAACAAGACAAACAGACAACCCTCAGAATGGGAGAAAATATTTGCAAATGAAGCAACTGACAAAGGATTAATCTCCAAAATTTACAAGCAGCTCATGGAGCTCAATATCAAAAAAACAAACAACCCAATCCAAAAATGGGCAGAAGACCTAAATAGACATTTCTCCAAAGAAGATATACAGATTGCCAACAAATACGTGAAAGGATGCTCAACATCACTATTGTTAAAGAAATGCAAATCAAAACTACAATGAGGTATCACCTCACACCAGTCTGAATAGCCATCATCAAAAAATCTACAAACAATAAATGCTGGAGAGGGTGTGGAGAAAAGGGAACTCTCTTGCACTGTTGGTGGGAATGTAAATTGATACAGCCACTGTGGAGAACAGTATGGAGGTTCCCTAAAAAACTAAAAATAGAACTACCATATGACCCTGCAATTCCACTACTGGGCATATACCCTGAGAAAACCATAATTCAAAAAGAGTCATGTACCACAATGTTCATTACAGCTCTATTTACAATAGCCAGGACATGGAAGCAACCTAAGTGTCCATTGAGAGATGAAAGGATAAAGAAGATGTGGCGCATATATACAATGGAATATTACTCAGCCATACAAAGAAACAAAACTGAGTTATTTGTAATGAGGTGGACGGACAGAGAGTCTGTCATACAGAGTGAAGTAAGCCAGAAAGAGAAAAACAAATACCGTATACTAACACATTTATATGGAATCTAAAAAAAAAAAAAAAGTTCTGAAGAACCTAGGGGCATGACAAGAATAAAGATGCAGATGTAGAGAATGGACTTGAGGACATGGGGGGGAAGGGTAAACTGGGACGAAGTGAGAGAGTGGCATGCACATATATACACTACCAAATGTAAAATAGATAGCTAGTGAGAAGCTGCCACATAGCACAGGGAGATCAGCTTGGTGCATGGTGACCACCTAGAGGGGTGGGATAGGGAGGGTGGGAGGGAGGGAGACGCAAGAGGAAGGAGATATGGGGATATATGTATATGTATAGCTGATTCATTTTGTTATAAAGCAGAAACTAACACATCATTGTAAAGCAATTATACTCCAATAAAGATGTTAAAAAACAAAAAAAAAAAACTGCCAGTTAACATCTTCTCTGTAGAAGAGGCCCCACAGATGATGAGCATGTCATTGATGGTTTTTGAGGAAAGGGGGGAGTGGGATGAAGAAGAGAGACACCCCTCTTACGCATTTCTTTACTCTAGGTCTGGTGCTGGGACATCTGTCTCTTAGCTCCTATAAGACTCCTAGCACTGTCTCTTAGCTCCTATAAGACTCCTAGCAACCTGTGGATACGGCAGCTCTTACTGTTCCCAGTAATCCGTACAGATGAGCCAATGTAGGATCAGAGAAGAGATACCAGCCCAGGTCCCGCAGATTGAATGCAGCAGAGCAGAGGGCCTCTAACTCTGAATCCCAAGCTTTGCCCCCTGACCTCCCTTACCCTACCCCTCAGTTTCAGCCTCTGAGTTAGATCCCCCCACTCACAAGGCCACACAGTAAAGGAATACTAATAGGCAAGGACCCATTTCCTTATGAGAAATTGTGCAGCTCAATCTATAGCTCTATGAATCACAGGAACGACACCTAATTTCCCCTGTCAGGATAAAGTTTGCTTTTCAAGCCATTCTCGCCTGAATGATGAGAGCCTGACAGAACAGCTTGTTAATCTGGGCGACAGGGGGAAGACGTTTAGGGGCAGCCAAACCCCTTCTTGCCACACTTACCTCTGCTAATGAAAAAAATATTAGAGAAATAAATATACAACCCACTGAGACGTTCCTACACAGGGCTCTGTCAGCTGTCTGTTTCCCAAGATGTACAGAGACAGGATGATATGGTTATATGATCTTCAGGCAAGGAGCTATTTTGCTTGTCAGTTCACTCCATATTTTAGCTCCCATCCATCTCACGTAGAGGATGAAGTGCTGGGTTTTAAAGCATTAAAAATAACAGGGAGCATTTTTGAGCAAACCTATATGCCACACACAGTGCTCCGTGTTTGCCATGAGGAGTTATTTCATTTGCACAGCAATGCCACGATTCAGTACCTCTATCACTCCCATTACACAGAAGATGAAACTGAGGCCTCAGGGAGTCTGGGTTCCTTGCCCATGTCACATAGCCAATATTTGGCAGAGCAAAATTCTAACTTAAATGTGTCAAATTCAAAAACCTGAATGTTTTACCACTGTGAGCTAATTTAATCCTCATAATAAGCCCATATATTAGGTTGCATTGTCTCCATGCAATCTTTGAAAAAGTTGAAACTTTAAAAAGATCTGGGGACTTCCCTGGTGGTCCAATGTTTAAGACTCCACGCTCCCAATGCAGGGGGCCTGGGTTCGACCCCTGGTCGGGGAACTAGATCCCGCATGCATGTCGCAACTAAAGATGCCCGCACACTGCAGTGAAGATCCCACAGGCCAAAACGAAGACCCAGTGCAGCCAAATTAATTAATTAATTGGGCTCGTGTGATCAGGTGACTTGCACAATGTCACCAACCTAGGGTGACTCAGATTCCAACACATCACCTCCTGCCACCATCGTTTTTTTGTTTTCTTTTGCGGTACGCGGGCCTCTCACTGTTGTGGCCTCTCCCATTTGCGGAGCACAGGCTCCGGACGCGCAGGCTCAGCGGCCAGGGATCACGGGCCCAGCCGCTCCGCGGCATGTGGGATCTTCCCGGACCGGGGCACGAACCCGTGTCCCCTGCACCAGCAGGCGGACTCCCAACCACTGCGCCACCAGGGAAGCCCCACCATGCTTTTTACACCCTATTTTCCAGCTATGCTTTCTCACCTCTCGCGTCTTACATGCTATTTTCTCTCCTTGAAACACTCTTCCCCCATCTAATAATTTCCCCCACTGACCAGTCCATCAGGTCTCAGCTTGGAGACCACCTCTTGCAGTCCCTGGTCCCTGGGATAGAACCCTTCCTTTGTAACACATCTCTTCCCACCTTCCCCTATTACAAAACTTATTTTCCTGTGTTGTATTTTATTGTCTGTGTCATTGCTTGTCTGTCTCTCCTAACAGACTGTACAAATTGAGGTTGGAGCCCTGTCTACTTTGTTTACCATTTAATCCCTAGTGCCTGACAGAGTAGGGGCCCAGTAATTGATTAATCAATTAGTCTGTCATAAGTTAATTAATGTTAAGAACCCTAATCCTGTCACATCTCTGTCCCTTTGCCTCCTGTTGGCCTTAGCTTGGAAGATTTCTCCTTTGCCTGGGGCCTCAGGATAATCCTGGGCTCTTAACCTCTGCCATGCTCCTACTAGATGCTCACTTTACTCCTGAGACCAGCCCAGGAGATCTAAGAGCCAAAGTTCTTGACCCAAAAACCTTCCACACCCTCCAGTAAAATACGGAAGGGCTTTTGAGCTTTTTGCACAAAGCATCCCAAAGATCAGAAGGAACAAGTGCAAAATTACTTTGAAGACTCTTTCTTAAATATTTATGCAAATTACACTCAATAGACTTTGATTGCTTTTAATATTAAAACAATGGAGTTTTCCCCAAAGTGTTTCTCATAGTATGATTCCTGGCCCTCTTGCCTCATTAATGGCCTGAAACACTTATTAGAAATTCAGATTCCCAGGCCAAACTCAACCCACTGAATCGGAATCTTGGGAGAGGTGCTACAGAACCCATGATTGAATACACTCCCAAGTAATTCTTAGGTATTATTAAGTTCAAGAATCTCTGATCACTTTATCCTGTGGCTTTAGATATATCCTGGCATATCATAGTGTATCCCCCTGAGTCAGGGTACTTCAGTTTGAGAATAAAAACTGACAGGATTTTTAATAGATATGCTTCAGGTTATCAGATGCAAGGGATGGTTTGGTGTGCATATCTGAACTAAACAAAAATAACCCTGTTGTTTTGGCCAAGAGTAGTGGGACCAAAACTGGCCCAAACTGGAACAATCACATATTTTCCCTGGGAATTTAGATTCAAATGTTCATTGCTCTCTCTCAGTGCTTGAACTGGTATGAGATGCAAGGCTAGGCTTGGCTAGGCTGGGCTTGTCATGGTGAGCCACATGGATGGAAACCAGAAAAGGTGGGAGGCGGGGGAGGAAGGAAAGGAGGAGAGAGAGGAGAGAGAGGAGAGAGAGGAGAGAGAGGAGAGGGAGGAGAGGGAGGAGAGGGAGGAGAGGGAGGAGAGGGAGGAGAGGGAGGAGAGGGAGGAGAGGGAGGAGAGGGAGGAGAGGGAGGAGAGAGAGGAGAGAGAGGAGAGAGAGGAGAGAGAGGAGAGAGAGGAGAGAGAGGAGAGAGAGGAGAGAGAGGAGAGAGAGGAGAGAGAGGAGAGAGAGGAGAGAGACAGACACCAATCAACTGCAGAGGGAAACAGAACGTCAGGCTCCAGGATTACTGCTGACAGTGGCTTCCTGGATGCTGGTAGCTCAGCTGTGCTCTCTGTCCTTGAGTTACATGAGAAATCACTGTATCATTATAATAATTTCTCCATTTTTTGCTTAGACTGTTTCAGTGGGTTTCTCTTTTTACCAATAAAAGAGCTATGACTGAGACAAGTATAAAGATTCTGTTTCCTAGCTTGGCACACAGGGCCCTTCACACAGTGATGCCACACAATCTCCTTAGCTCATCTCCCACAACTATAGTCTTCCTTGGTCCTACATAACATCTACATTAAACCACCTGCCATGGACCAGATAGGCAACACACTTTGATGCCACTGTGTCTTTGCACATGATTTCCCTCAGCCTATAATGCCTTGACTCCATTCTACCTTTGATCAAATCATACTCATTATTTAAGACCCACTACAACTGCAATCTTCTCTGGAAACTCTTTTCTGATTTCCCAACAGAACTGAAGGCCTCCACTGCACCTTGGACAACACATCAGTTAGTGAACCACAATATTTTATAGAACTATTTATTTGCATACCAGTCCTCTCCACTGAACTTTGAGTTCTTTGCCTTATTTTATCAGAAGCTCCAACACAAGGCCTGGCCCAAAGAAGGTACTCCATAAATGTCTGTTGTATGACTAAGTGTTGCACGAATGAATGGTAAATTCTGAGGACTAGAAGACTGAGAGCTCTTTGGATGTCTAATCTATGTTATCCTAGTAGACCTGCTCAGTCATCATGGCAACAGATTGTGCTTACATTGTTCCAGACTGTCTCCAGACCATTTGTCCTGCCTGTCACTGAGCTGATAGCAATTGTGAAAGTGATGAATGAGCAACAGGAAACATCAGTTATAACTCCAGAGAGAAGACACAGCCATATCAGTAGCCTCATACATCTAATCGTGAGTCATCTTCCCAAGGCATCTTGCCCTGTGACCTTGAACTGCCAAGGGCTTCTCAGTCCTGTACAAATCCAAGTTCTTCAGAGGATGGCTCCTCCTCTCAGCCTGTCTCCTACAAGGCATTGCTCCTGGCCCACTCAGTCCTGGAAGGGGAAACCTGGATGGAACTCACACACTTTTCCTAAGGGAAGCCTTTAGCCAAGGATCCCAGCCCCACCCAATAGATAAGACCTGTCTTCTAAGGCCTGCTGTCCTTTGACAGTAACTCCTCTCCCCTTGTGGTGAGAACATCTGGAGATGAGAGGCAGGTGGGAAGCTTTCAAGTGGAGGATCTGTCCAAGACTGTGGAGTTTATGTTGCTAAATGCTAGCTGAAGCTAGTGGTGAGTTCCTGAGTAAAGGGCTGCAAAATGTCCCTTCTGTGGCCACTGGTGACCTCATTTTTCCAGTACATCCATTTTCCCTTAGGAGGCATCTGAGGGAGGTGGTCTCTCCAGCTAGTGGGGCTTCCATGGTTGGGCCTGTGGGTAGGGGCAGGGAAAGAAAGGTCGGAGGAGAGGAGGGGACATGCTGTCTAGACCCATACTGAGTTTATCTTTGCCTTTGAGAAGGTGCTTTGGAAATCTGGCTAAAAAATTATGGAAAGGGAGATTCCTACCAGGTTCATTGTAGCCATATTTCCAAGCTGACAAGCTGGACTCTGAGAAGTCTTGATCCCTTAATCTAGCAAAGGACGTTACAAATGCTGGAGGGATGGCAGAGCACGGAGGTTAAGAATACGATCCTTGGAACCAAACCCCTGGGTTCAAGTCTTAGTGTCATCACGGAGCAAACTTGATAGAAGTGACTTCAGTTCTCTATGCTTCATTCCCACATGTGTAAAATGGAGATGTATTAATACCTACCTCAATAAAGAATGGCAAAAGAATAATTTATAAAGTGCCTAGAATAATGCCAGAACCACATATATGTTCACACTTATACATATATTTGATAATTAAAGAGTACTGACAAAGCTTTTAAACTTGGATATTCTCTAAATGGAAGAAAGATAGTTATTATGAATTATTATTGTTTATTATGAATGTAGTAAAGTTATTTACAGGCAACAGTGATTCTAGGCACATCTATGCTCAGAATTATTTTTCTTCTTTTTAACATTTTTACAATGGGGAAAAATATGTCATTAGAACCAACTATCAGAGACGGCAAGATTACCTTTACTTTGGGGAAGCATGCCTTTCCTCGTCTCTGTGAACTGACTACCCTTGAAGTTTTTTAATTGGCTGATGCCTGAAGGTAAGGCAATTACAATTATTGTACACCTACTCTGTGCTGGATGCTTTAATCAGAAGCAATAGCAGAAGCAGAAGAGAGAAGGAGGAAGAGAAAGAGGAGAAAGATGAAGAAGACAAAGGTAGAGGAAAGAAGCTGCAACTCATATTGATCGAGCTTCTAATTATTCTAGGCATTGATAAGTGCTCTGCATATATAATCTTACGCAACCTAACAACAACTCTGTGAGTTAAATACGGTGACCATCCTCACTGAGATTCTGAGTATTTAACTTATAGCTCCAGAATATCTGGTAAAGTGAGAATGTAAGCCTAGGTCTATCTGATTCTTATACTGCCCTTCTTTACATCTGTCATCTGATATAATACGCAGAAGCAACCTAGGCAGCGAGTCTTCTTATCATCCCCATCTGACAGATAAGAAAATGAAGTTTGGGTAGGCTAAGTCACCTGTTCACTACAGGTAAGCAGGTAACATCCAACAGGTAAGCAGATTTGGAATTCAAATCTAGATCTGACCGACTCCAAAACTTGGGCCCTTTCAATTACAGCTCACTAAAGCACCTAAAATTTCAAAATCTCACTAAGAAGTCTGTTTACTTTGAATGTAACTAATATAACTCTCTGAAAAGAAAAAAAAAATAGTAAATAAAGCTATCTATATATATATAAGTATAGAGCTATACCAATATGCCTACCTTAGACATATATCTAAATTCCCATTTTCTCCCGTTCCATTCAAAATGGGATCCGCATATTCAAGAAACAACTATGGGAGAAGCACCATGGAGGGATGGACAGAGTCTCACTAACGTATGATCCCCCACCCCCAAGCAGCTACCATGCTTCCACTTCCTGGCATTCCCTCAGAGTTTCTGAAGGGAAGCGATAATTTCTGGAAAGGATTCAGGTTGGGCAAACTAAAGGTGAAGGAGCCAAGCCCAAGCTCTTTTAAGAATGGATTGATGCGTCTAAAAAAGGCTTGAGAAGAGGGTGTTGGCTTGAGTAAACAGGTCCTTGTTGAGTTTTAAAACAAGAACTTCAAGCAGATGGTGTAACAAAAGTCAGCTTCTAAAAGGGCTGAGAAGTGACCAAAAGGTAAGAATGGAGCAAGATGTTTTATCATCAAGGAAAGGTGAGGAAAAAGATAGTGACAGGAGGTGACTCTAGATTCCAAGAAAAGCTACTTGATGATGCAATAGCTTGTCCATGTCCAAGAGTAGAGGAAGGACCAATGATGCGGCAGTCTCTATAGCTTACGTGTTGAGACCACAGGTTATGGGGCCACACAGACAAGGGTTTAAATTCTGGTTCCATAACTACTGGCTTGTGACACTGATACGAGATTTTCCCTCTGAGCTCCCGTTTCCTTTAGCGAGCCAAAAATCATATTTTGAATACTATGAGCATGACAGTAAAGATAGAAGCTATTGTGACCCAGGGCAGATCCCAAAGTCTGGAAGCAAGAAACTTGGATTCTACCCTTAATTCTGCAGGCAAGTAAAGCAGTCTCTGTGTATTCTAACCTCTTTCTTCATAAAGCGTACATCAAGAAGGACACAGGCGTACTGAGTACTTTCAGAGGCTAATACTCAGAATGGCTGGGATAAGACTGAGTCTGAGATAAGAAACAGACTCGTGATGAAAAACAATTACAGGAACCGGGCATGATTACCAGAAGAAAAGTCCAAAGGAGACCAAAGATGTCATCAAACACCTGGAAGGCTGGCACTTAGAACTAGGAGAGCGGACAAACTTTCATCGAGCTGCTTCTATAAGCCAAACGTTACTGCTAAGCACCTTACGTGGATCATTTGTTAATCTGCAAAACAATTCTATAAGGTAGACGTTATTAATCCCATTTTACTCATGAGAAAAAAAGAAGCTTAAAAACGTAAGTACTGTGCCCAAAGGCACAAAGACATTTTGTAGCAAAGCTGGTATTCGAATCCTCATCTCTCTGATTCCAAAACATATGTTCTGTCTGGTAAGTCAGTAGGTAAGTCCATCTCAGTACAGTGTTGATGGATGGAACTGGAAACAAAGACAGGGCATGCACAGGAAAATAATTTGACTCAATATAAAGAAAGATATTCTAGTAGTGAGAGAACAGGCTGCTTAGGGATCACTGAGCAAGCTGTTCTGGGAGTATCCAACACAGGCTCCTTCAGGGTATGGGTGCAAAGAATCGAGCAACAGACTAGGGCTGGACTAGATGCCTGGAGAACCTCTTCCATTCTGAGTCTGTCTTCTCTTTCTTTCTCACACACACAGTTTTGATCATAAAATATAATAATGAAACGTGGGAGAGATGAAGGAGGAGGCAAAGGGGAAGAACAGGGAGGAAGGAGAAGACAAGTAAGAGCTTGTCTATACTCAGCACTCGCTATGCACCAGGCACAAGGCTAAGCGTGTTAGATGCCCATCTCATTTAATACAATAGCCTCAGAAATTAGGTATTATTATTATTATTATTAGCCCCACAACACATCTGAGGGAACTAAGGCTCAGAATCTCTTGCCAAAAGTCACACAGGAGAAAGGGAACAGCCAGGACTTGATGACAGATTTGACCGGCATCAAAGACAAAACTGTTCTTTTAGATCACTTTGGTCTACAAGTCTATCAATACTGGCTGTGGTGGACTGCCAAAAAATCAAGCCTGGTCGAGCCTCTAGACCTAACTACCAACTTACAGGAAGTACAGGGGTAGAGGAACATGCTAAATAATACCATGGGGCTGCAATGAGCAAAATCCCCTGGGAACTATAGCCAGTTTTCTTGATAAAATATCACAAGGAATAAAAAGAGTTGGAGGAAGAAACCTATAGATTAAAGGAGACTTAATTATCTGCCAATCATAATGTTTGAATCTTATTTAGATCCCAATCTGAACAAACTGGTACCAAAAATATAAGACAATCTAGTAAACATGAACAATGACTAGATATTTGATGCTGTAGGGGAATTGTTAGTTTGGAAGGCAAGGCGATGATATTGATAGTTTTGGAGTCCTTATATTTTAGAAATACGAACTTTAACATTTACATATCAAATTATATAGTGTTTGAGGGGACAGAGCCGGGGATGCAGGCCTGCAGTAAGTTGATTATAATTGAAACTAGAAGATGATACGTACATGGAGGTTCGTTATACTAGTCACTTTAGCTTTGTACATGCTATACTTTTCTAAACTAAATTGGTTTGGAGTTAGGTAGCAGAAAATCCAGGAATTTGACGATGCTCCCCCAAGTGGGAACATTTGGAGATGAATCTAAAAAAGAAAAGAAACATGTAGTTCCAAGAAGCAGCTAATTACTTGAGGGTTTCTCCTCTTCTCGGGACTTAAATTTATGGTCTGGGACGCTTCTGCTCAGAAACTCAAGGAATGACATGACTCTGTTGACCAGAGAAGGCTCTGTACAGATTTACCAACTGTGTAATGGTACAAACTCATGCTGCTTTCAACCGCATCTGCCTGGTGAATTGGGAGGCACATCTGGAACGACTTTTTTTTTCTCCTAAGATTAGAGAGAAATAGGCAGAGAGAGTTGAATTGGTGGTGAATTCTCTCTACGCCCTTAGCATCACTGCTGACTGAAGTTGCCTAATGACCCAAGAAGAGCCCCCTGTGAACAGGGATGAGCTCCAGCAGGGATGGGGCCTGCAGCTTGCTCTGTTCCTGGAAACCCAGCACTACCCTGGCTGCTTTGCACGACACCCACCCAGATAAATGATGGTTGTATGACGGATGAGTGCTTGTGGGACAGCTGGAAAAGGGATTCCAGCCCCAGCTCTGACATTTGGTAGCCCTGTGGGGCTTCAGAGGGTGGTACCCGCTCTTTGTGAGCCTCAGTTTCCTAATCTGTAAAGTGAAAATAAACACTGCTACCTTCATAGGACTACTGAAAGAATTAAGGGAGTTAGTGTATGTGAAAGCACCACGCAAGCGTGCGGATGCAAGGTGGTCATTCATTTTTCACACATTCATTTAGTTATTCTCATGAAAAATATATTTATTGAACTTCTACTATGAGTCAGACACTATAGTAGAAGCTATTGGTGCAATGCTGAACAAAAGTTTGTCCGGACCCTGGTCTTATGCAGTTTACCTCTTAATGTACAGGAAAATATTTTGACTCAATATCAGAATGGATATTCCAGAAGTGAGGGAAACAGGATGCTTAGGGGTCACTGAGCAAGCTGTTACTGGGAATGTTCAAACACAGGCTCTGTAACATTTGTGAGGTGTGGCAGAAAGGAATCAAGAAGTAGACCAGGGTTGGACTAGACGCCTTCATTCCTGAGTTTATCTGCTCTTCCCTCTGCATTGGCAATGTTGTCGTGATAAAACAAAATAATAAAATGTGGAGGAGGAGGAGATACAGACATTAATCAAACAATTAGAAAACATACATAAAAGTATAATGAGAGGGCTTCCCTGGTGGTGCAGTGGTTGAGAGTCCGCCTGCCGATGCAGGGGACATGGGTTCGTGCCCCGATCTGGGAAGATCCCACATGCCGCGGAGCGGCTGGGCCCGTGAGCCATGGCCGCTGAGCCTGCGCGTCTGGAGCCTGTGCTCCACAACGGGAGAGGCCACAGCAGTGAGAGGCCCGCGTACCACAAAAAAAAAAAAAAAAAGTATAATGAGAAATTATGATAACTGCTATGAAAGAGAGATAAAAAGCCTCAAGAAAGTAAACCAATAAACAAACAGGGGGATCTTATCCAATCTAGAAGCCTCAGCAATCTGGTGGATGAATAGCAGTCAAGTCAGTGGAAAGGAGAAAGGAGGGGGAGGGTAAAACAAGTTCCAAGTAGAGGGAACAGCATGTACCAAGGCTCTCTGGCATCACAAAGCACAGTTCCGGAAAGTTGAAGATCAGGAGTTGTAAGAAGTGAGAAGCGCAGCCCCTTGCAGGCCACGGTGAGCACCTGGGTCTGGATCCCAAGAGCAGCTGGAGGCCAGTTAAGGGTTTTCATTGGAAAAGTGATGTGAGCAAGTCTTAACTTTGAAAAGATCACTCTGGTTACCAGGAAGAAAATGAATTAGAGGTGAGAGTCACTGTTAGCCGGTTAGGAAGCTGCTGCAACAGTTCAGTCAAGACTTGGACCAAAGTGGGTAAAAGTGGGCATATCTGAGAAATTCCTAAGAAGACAATTCTACAAGGTTTGTTAATGAGCTATAGTTTGGGGGTGGGGGTGGGGAGTGAGCGCAGGAGGAAGGACAAACAGGTATCAGGGATGTCTCGCTGGCTTCCAGACTACAAGAACTGAGATGGAAATCCAAAGGTGCCTATCAAAAGAAAGTCAAAGTCATTTATGGCAAATGTGGTGTCTGCATGGGTTACACATGAAGAGAAGCTACTGTATTTCCACTGGGTGGAGGGAGCCAGCCCTGGAATGAATGGGGGTGAATCAGTGTAGACAGCAGAGGTAGTCTATTCTTTCAAATCTTTTGGCCACGGAGTGAAAGAAATGAAGACACAGTGGCAGAAGAAGGTAATATTAGGCAACGGTAGTGTCCTCAGTAGACTTCCATTTTTTTACACTTTATTAAAAAGTTGAAGGGAAGTAGCTAAGAGAGAGACTACAGCAAAATGAGAAAAAGCAGAGTTGCTCAGATCACACCCTGGCTCCACCAGTTCTTATTTATAGGATCTTGGGACAAGTGATCTAACTTCTCTGTGCCTCAATTTTTCCCAAGGGGAAAAGAAAGATAATAATAGTGCCCATCGTGTTGGGGTTGATCAGAGAGTTCAGTGAACTAAGTACATAAAGTGTTTGAGCTGAGCTCCTGGCACAATTGAAGTGCTCAGTAAGTGGTTGTTCTTAAAAGTACCAGGAAAAGACATTCTGTGATTCTCTTTTTTATTACATTTGCTAACTGAATTCAATGTCCCATGGGGGAAAAAAAAAGCTCTACACTCTTGACACGCAAAAATGCTTGCATTTGCTAAGTCTGTTTGTCTTGCATATCTTACTGAATCTGGTAGTTTTCTGGTCTCATGAAATAGCTATGTTTTCCAGTTTTGCAAGCAGACAAGCCAAGCATTAAGTTCCTCTTTTGTAATTGACCATGAGCGTGTTGAGTAATATGTGGATTATATCCCCCTCTTTTCTTTGATCTTCCCTCTTGCCAAGAACTGCCTGACAGCCTGGTTCCTGGCCAGTTCACCTCCTTCTCATAATGCACCGATGGAGAGGAAGTGGCCCACAATAGCAGAGATTTACTCCAGATTATAAGTACTTGACTTTCTTAATCCCTAAGCAAGGAATTCCCTGAAGGAATATCAGAATGAGAAAGACATATGAACAATGGTTTTGAGTAGTGGTTCTCAAGCTCAGTGTGCATCAGAATCACCTGGGAAGCCTGTGAAAATAACAATTCTCAGCCTCACTCCTCTAGAGAAACAGAATCAGTAGGAGGAAGCCAGGAATCTGCATTTTTTAAATAACACTTCCCCCATTCTCAACCTAAGTGATCCTGATTGACTTTGTGACGTTCTGAGATCCAAGTCTCCACACTCCACTCCACACTCCTGACCTCTTATTCTGCTTTACTTCTCCTCCCCTTTGCCTTTCAATATACTATACTTTTCACTATTTTTATTGTTTACTTTCTATCTCCCACATACACTCCAGTAGAAATTAAGTCTCCAGACGGTTGAAATATATCCCTGTTTTGCTCCCTGATGTATTCCGAAAGCCCAGAACAGTGCCTAGCCCATGGGAGACCCTTAATAAATATTTGTTAAAATTATTTGAATTGAGTCCCCACCCTCCCAGACATCCCATATATGGACTTCTGCAGTGGACACCCCAACTCACTAGTCCTCTTCTCTTAGTGTTCTACAACGTTTGGGTCAAAAACATTTAGAAAATTTGCTGATGCCATGTATCTTTTCCCTCCAGAAGAAAAATGCAATAATATATAATTCTGCATAAACTTTCTGGCGATGGAGATCCAACAACCCTTCAAAATCAATGATCTGCGGACCTGAAATTAATAGCCCTTGACATAAAACCAGCCCTGGTCCTTACAATTCACCCTTCCACAGTTGATGATGTAGTTATTACCCAAAAATGCACGTCTGGTCATGGCTTTCCCTTGACCCCCAATCTTCAAGAGTTCCCTATAGTTCACATGGTACTCCAATCCCTCAGCACAACGTTCAAAGTTTCGGTGACCCAGTTTTCTGCACATCACTTCTCGTTTTATATCTCCCAAATTTTTCACACCTGTAGTAAGAATGATTGACTAAACATACATTTTGGACACAGACTTCCTGGGTCAGAGTCACTAGCTGTGTGATGTTAGATGAATTATTTACCTAAGTCCTCAGATTTTTTTATTTTTAATTTGTGAAATGGACATCATAATGCAAATGTGCCAGGGGATAGAGTGAGAGAACACATACGAATACACACAAGGCACTTAAAAAATGCCAGGCATACAGTTGGCACTCAATGCTAGTTGGGTTTTTTTCTTCTATTCTAAATGTGTGTCACACAGCATTTGACATAACTTTCTTTCCTCTTCTTTTCCAATATACCTTAGTCTAGACCAAGGTTTGTCAAATTTTTTTCAGAGGACTACAGTAAATATTTTTGGCTTTGCCAAAATACTGTCTTCTGGGGCAACTGCTCAACTGAGCCGTCATGGCAGGAAAGCAGACATAGAGATGTGTAGACAGATGAGTGTGGCGGTGTGTCACAAACTTTATAAAAACAGATGGCAGGCTGGATGTCACCTGTGGGCCAGAGTTTTCCAACTCAGGCCTAGGTTAGCTTCAGAACCTCACAGACTTGGGTTCAAGCTTCTCTGAACCTGTCTCCTCATCTATTAAATAGGGATGATAATAATATTCCCCTCAGAAGTTCTTGGATGATTGAATGAGATAAAGCACAGAAAGCCCATGGCAGTTTTTGGCATATAATGTACATCTGGTACCTAGGATTATCTTTATCATCAACAGAGTAGTCTCAAGCTATATCCACCATCTGTACACACCCACCTTCCCTGCTGCAAGAACCTTTTCCAGATTTACCTCCCCCCAACCAGAGTTTCTTTCTCCCTCTTTTCTAACACTGTTGGAATGTCTATTGTATTGTTTGAAAATAAGTCATGAATTAATGTAGCATGTGTAAGCAATTAGTTACTTATGTGGCTCTTCTGCCTCATCCCCTAGACTGTGAGGTCCTTGAAGGTACAATCTGTGTCGTGTCTCCCTCTGCATTATCTCTCCTCACACAGTATCTATACACACCCAATGAGAGGTTGTGGTGGTGATGCTGCTGCAGCAGTGGTGATGGTGGTTATGATAAGGGTAGTGGTCACAGTGGTGGGCACAGCTGTGGTGGCAATAATGGGGCGGGGGGATCATCTTGGCTGTTAATTTCTTTTCAAAGAGCAGTCATTTGGAATTCTCTTCTCAGTTTGAGCCCAGAAGTGTAAATTGAGCAAACAAATCTTTCTGGCAGAGGGAAAGGATCTGCTAGAATATTCGAAAACCACAACAAGACCAAAATTACACATGGTTCTTCCTAGGGCAGCATGGAAAGAAAAAAAAAATATATCACATTATTGGAATTCAGGGGACTCGAGCAGTAGAAAAAAAAAAAAAAAGCATCCAGATCTACAGAGTATTTTATAGTCTTCAAAACACCAGCAAACAGTCTCTTAATTTTTCTACATGAGAGCCCTATGGGGAAAGTCACCACCATTTCGCAGATGAGGATACTGAGTCTGAGGGAGACAAAAGACATCGCCAAGGTCAGAAGCCATGGCTGACTACTTCAAATTCAGACTTGGCTGTGTGCCCTAGAGCAAGTCATTCCTGTCTCCAGGTCTCAGTTTTACTATTTGTAAAATACAGAGGGTACGATTTTAATACCCATCTCTACTCATAAATGCTGTGTCATTGGAATGGAGTACAAGATATGTGAATCTTTCTCTTTCCAATATTAACTTAAGGAGTAAAATTGGTAATATCTTTGGATGGAAAATAAATTGCAGGTCACAAGGTGCCTCATCCAACATCAAAATATTTCCCTTATTTTCAGGGCAGAACCTAGATCTGATCCTAGATCTGTCAAAAGGGACTGTGGGATAAAGTTAGCTCATACTTTTCATCATACAGATAAGGAAACAGACCAAGACAGTAGAAGTATCCATGCCCAATGCCATATAACAATCAAGGACAGAACCTGGTACAGATTCCATGTGTCCCAGTTCTTCCAAAGAAAACTCCCAACCCCCAAATGGATGGGGTAGATACTGTAATGTCTACTTTATAAATGAGTAAAATGAAAGGTCACCCAGACGATCAACAGGAGAGATGGGACTCAAATCCAGCTCAGTCTGGCTCTTCACCATGACACAATTTTTTCTCCTGCATTTGGAGCCTCTTCTTATTCACCCAAAGGCTAAGTTAATAGCCACACACAGTCTTGGTCATTTAAGCACTAGTTGTGCTTAGCTAAGCTCTGTGGCTTTGGGCTGTGTAAGGGTCATTTAACAGCTGGAGGGAGAAGATTGATGCATTAATCAAATTCTCCATCATTAAGACTATTTTCCTGCTTTGCTTATTCAGAACCACAGCACAAAGTGTAATGAAAGGCTCCTTTCCAGCTGAGGCAGAAGGCATCATCCTTTCCCCATGCATTCAAGGAGATGGAACCAAGGATATCCCAACCACCAAAGGAGCTAGTGTCCAATGGTCCCCAAGGCTATGAAGAGCACACGCTGGCCCTTGCCCAGAATCAGAGGCCTGAACAGCCCCACAAACCTCAGGCAAGTCACAGCCCCTCTCTGATACTCCCTGACCATGCCATATAACGGGACTCAGCAGTTGACTTAGCATCTCAAATAACTCAAGGAGACAGGTGTTCTCACATAGAAGAATGGTTCCATTCTGCGTTGGAAGGTCTACAGAAGGAAATCCTTTTACTCGTGTAATTCCACCTATGGTATCCTTTCCTATAAAGTACAAGTTCCAGTAATATTTATAAAGTGAGAAAAATGCTCCTGAAATCCTTCCATTTGTGATCTGCCCTTTTAGGTTAATCTCTTGCATACAAAATGCAGACCCTACTCTGAACGTCATGTCCCTAGCACTTTGGGCATCTGCAAAGTTATCGAGTGCTACCTAGAAGAGGAGATACCAAAGGAAGCACAGAAAATGGAAGGAATCAGTTTATCTTTTTTTTTTTTTTTCTTTGCGGTATGCGGGCCTCCCACTGTTGTGGCCTCTCCCGTTGCGGAGCACAGGCTCCGGACGCACAGGCTCAGCGGCCATGGCTCACGGGCCCAGCCGCTCCGCGGCATGTGGGATCTTCCCAGACCGGGGCACGAACCCGTGTCCCCTGCATCGGCAGGCGGACTCTCAACCCCTGTGCCACCAGGGAAGCCCAGGAATCAGTTTAGACAAACGTTATTTTTATCATTATCATAGGAAACATAAGCCCATTACATGCTACATGCCAGGTACTATACATTCATTATCATCTGATCCCCATGAAGTAGGGATCACAAGAGTCCATTTTATAGACATAAAAACTGAGGTTTGGAGAGGTCATTCAGCAACACACCACAGGAGTAGGGGATTGAGGCAGGGTCCCAACTCAACCTGAGTGGAGCACAGATCTTGCACTATCTGATTCCACTTTGACAAAGTCTCTTGTAGGAAACTCAGAAAGAAACTCACCCAACCTCTCTGCTTTTTCAGGTAGGAAAAGAGAGGGCCAGGGAGGAAAAAGGACTTGCCCCAGCCTCGCTATGACTCAGTGTCAGAGTCCAGGCCAAGGCCCTTTTATGTTTGACCCATGTGGCCCCTGCCTCTGACTGCAAAGAAATGCAGAGAGATGGAGAAGTCTTGGGAGAAGTGATGGGGGTTTGGGGAAGAGGCAGAGGAAAAATGATGGCCAAGATGAAAGTGGCTGCTTTCTCATCACACCAGCCTCTCTCAGGGGCCACGATCCCCTCCTCCAGGATCGTTTCCAGACCTGCACTGGGCCTGTCTTACCCACTCCTACCACAGCCTGGCTCCTTTGAAAAGGCCTAATGCACAGCAGCCCCTAGGCTGCTGTGAAACTCTAAACAGGAGTGTCTTGGGGGTTGGGGAGGGAGAGAAGAAACTAGTCAAGCAGCTCTAAGGTTCCTTTGCAGGTATAACTTAGAGGAGAGGAGCTTGGAGCTGAGAAGACAGCGTCTACCTGTCTGCTCTAATGCCTCTATGCTCCCCGCTATCAGGGGCCAAACTCCTCACCACCAGAGCCTTCAGAGCTCTGCCTAGCCTGGCCACCACCTCTCCTCGGCATTGCCCATGGAGCTCCCATCCCGGCCTCAGGGAAATGGGCCACGTTTGCACATCCTTCAGGGCTCTGCAGGAGCTAGGCCTTTGACCCGGAATGCTCTCAGGTTCCTCCTCTCCCCCAAATCCAGTCCTCTACTTTCACTTTAGGCACCCGACCCCCAAGAACTAATTCCAATTTCATTTCCCTAAAGAAGCCTTCCTTCATCCCACAAAGCCCTCGGTCACCCGATTTTAACCCAAAGGCCTGGACTTCTCTTGGTACTCAGCACAGTTTGTTCTCACTTATTTGGTGGGAGTGTTTCAATAATATCTGTCTTCCCCACAAGTCTGTAAACTCCATGAAGATAAAGACCAAGCCCATTTGTGTCCATCTGTCCCACTCTTCACTTCTTGGGGCATGACACCATACATGGCAAATAGTAGGTGCTCAGAAATACTGAATTAACGAAGGAAGGACTCGTGCTTCAAAAGCAGCAGATGCCACATAAGGAGAACAGTGACATCTAGTGACTGCTTTCACACTCCCGGGCTTCTGTATCAGAGAGAACGTGAATCAGCCTCAGGAAGACCCATTTCCAGAACTGATGATGCTGAGGGAAGCTGGCATAGCATCTGGACATGGGGAACCTGACTCCTAAGCAAAGAGGAAAGGAACCAGCGCTTGTCTTGCCACCACACGTGCCAAGAACACATCATAAAAGTCCTGTGACTTGGGGCTTCCCAGTGGTTAAGAATCCGCCTGCCAGTACAGGGAACACGGGTTCAAGCTCTGGTTCAGAAAGATCCCACATGCCACAGAGCAACTAAGCCCGTGCACCACAACTACTGAGCCTGTGCTCTAGAGCCCGCAAGCCACAACTACTGAAGCCCATGTGCCTAGAGCCCGTGCTCCACAACAAGAGAAGCAACTGCAATGAGAAGCCCGCACGGTGCAACAGAGAGTAGCCTCCACTGGCTGCAACTAGAGAAAGCCCACGCACAGAAACAAAGACCAAACACAGCCAAAAATAAAAAATAAAAATAAATTACACACACAAAAAAAAAGTCCTGTGACTTAGCTAGTATCGAACCACCTCAAAGATGAGGAGAGCGTGGCCCAGAAAGAGCCCTAAATAGGGATATTCATAGCCTCTCTCACCAAACCCTGGAGAGCTACCGACGTGCTGCTTTTTTTGTCTGCACTGACACAACACTGGTCAGGCGACCCTTGGTATTTACTGGAAGCTTCAACAGCCTCCTCAGGGGTCTCCCTGCTGCCACTCTTATGTTTCCACAGTTGACTCTCACCCTGAAACCAGAGGTTTGGAGATGTACACACGTTTGGCTCTCTTGGCTTTTCTGTTGTTGGTCTGGGGACCTCTGATGCACAGAGTTAGACGATTTGAGATGCACGGCTCGTGACTCAAGCTCATTGCTGCACCACGCGTGGTTAGGCTTTATGTGTTCATCCAGTTAGTGTTAGCCGGTTAGCTACTTGTAGCACTTTCATAAAGCCCCACAAATCCAGCCCCCAAACATCAGCTAGAAACTTGACTACCATCATGTAACAAATGCTCCATCGCGGCATTACCTGCCTCGCTTGACTCAAGATTACCACGATCCTATGTTCATAATTTCCTTGATTCCTTTTTTAAACTATCTATTGCATCTGTATTTATTTTTAAAAGGCATGTATGTGTGTGTGTGTGTGTGGTTTTCTTTTTGTTTTGTTTTGTTTTTGCGGTACGCGGGCCTCTCACTGTTGTGGCCTCTCCCGTTGCGGAGCACAGGCTCCGGACGCGCAGGCTCAGTGGCCATGGCTCACGGGCCCAGCCGTCCGCGGCATGTGGGATCTTCCCGGACCGGGGCACAAACCCGCGTCTTCCGCATCGGCAGGCGGACTCTCAACCACTGCGCCACCAGGGAAGCCCTGTGTGTCTGTTTTAACTTAAAATAGAGGGAAGGGTATCATGCTATATAAGCCGTATCTTTAGGATTTCTTGTCTTCATTTAACATTATGTTCATCCGTCTCATATTAAGTGTCACTACAGTTCATTCATCTTGGCTGTAGTACAGTGTTCCACTGTATGCATATTCGACACCTTATTCAACTGCTCTCCCATCGATGGTCATTTGGGTTGTTTCCAGAGGGCTCTTTCTGCCACACAAATCTAACCCTATCAGCTTCCTGCTAACCATGTATCTTCAGCATGTCACTGCCCTCCAGATTGTGTCCAAACTCCAGGACCTAGCTTATAGTATCCTAAATAATCAGGTGCTTTCTGTTCCCTCTGGCCTCATATCTGCTCTCCCTCCATCTCTTGGTCTCAGTCATGGGAAATTTCTATAGGTCTTTGTAGAGACCATGTACTTTTCTGCCTCAGGTCTTCTACCTGAAGATACTCTCCTCACTTCCTTATTCTCATCTCTGATCTGTCCTCTATGAAACCCTCCCTGACCACTCACCATGCACTGGTGCTTACTCAGCCCAGGAGGATGCTTTGGGAGGGGCACGTAATCCATAGCATCCTATTGGATTGGTCAGTGGTCTACCAGATGGCCTTCTCTGGAGGCCCAGGGCTGTCCAGAAGGTGTTGCAGAGGGAAGAGTGGGGACCAAGGGGAGATGCTTTATCTACCTTCTTCCTTACTGAAGCAGTGGCATCACTATTCCTAGTTTTATGGACTGGGGTTCCTGAACACCACATTTGGAAAAAAATGTTCCATGAACACAAGTGTGCAAACCAGTGAACTAAATCATTCATACAGTCCTCTCAAGCCCTGACATGCTATAATTGAAAGTCACAGAGATAGAAAGAGGAAAAAGAGGAGATATAATTTCATGATTAAGCATGTAGGCTCTGGAGCAGACCAACATGGAGCAAATCATTCAACATCCTACATTTCCTCACTTGTAAAGTGGGCATGAGAAAAGGATGAACCATACGGAATTGCCATCTTTATAAATAAAAAATGGTCAAATGTCAGAAATTCCATATGAATCAACTCAATATTTATAAGTAAATCATAGATCTGGAGGGTAAATTAAATGAGATAACCCAAGTATAGTACAGAGGCAGAGGCTGCTAGGTTTTCACCAAACCCATACCTTCTTCTCCTAGGCAAACAGATAGAATACATTTCCCTGTCTTCATTTGCAGACAGGTGTGCCCAGTGGCTGAATTCTAGCTTAGCAGAATAGGAGATGAAATGATAATTTGCCATTTTCAGGCGTGGCCCATTTCAACTTCTCATGTGCAATCTTCCATGTTCTTTCTTCTTCCACAGCAGCCGTGGAAGCATCAGATTAATGGAGCACAAGATGGAACAGGCTGGGACCCTGAACTACTTCTCAGAGTAAAGCCACCCATCAATCAAACACTTCTATTTAGGACTCTGCACAACAAGAAATAACCTTAATTGTACTAAGCCATTGAGATTGGAGAATTTGCCAGTTACAGCAGCTAGTGTTACCAAGTTATATACATGCTTACAACATGGTAAGGGATCAATAAATGCTAGCCCTCACCATGCTGTTGATGACGATGATGACAATCCCAGTGGACAAAGGGCCCACAAGGGCAGGAGGTAGGAGGGTTGGTTCTTAGATTTGACTCAGTGGCTGTGTCAGGGGACCTCACCTCTTTGGTGCCATTGTCCTGAATGAGAGTGTAAAGTGGTACCACACGGTTGATTTCCAGGAGCACCGGTGTGGGGCTCAGCTGCTCCTTGCCCGGTCGGCGGCAAAGGTGGCAGGTAGATGGACAGCGGCCTTTCTCCTCACAGCGGATCTCCACACCTGAGATGAGCTGGTCATCAGACAGCATCTGGGCCGTCAGCAGGCCTGAGAGGTAGGTGATGAAGGGCATGGACTTGAGCTCCTTCTTGCTGCCCAACTCCGTGGTCTCTGGAGGAAGAGATGTAAGTTCAGTATTGTTCAGTACTGTTCAAAAGGTCGGACTCTTGAACCCATTACGATGTGCTAAGGAGGCAGTTGTCCACTGGAAAGGGAAAAAAGATGATAGAGTGGTTCCTTCGTGATGCTTTGGAAAGAGCACTGACCTGAGGGCTCAGAGACCAGAATGGTGTCTTGTTATACCATTTATATTAAATAACTCTTTGCTTTCTCTGGGCCTCACTTTCTTTATATTTAAAGTCAGTAGGTTGGACTAGAGGATTCTGCAAGGACCTTTGTAAGATGTAAATACTCAAGCATATTTTTCCCAATAAGAAATTCTTTTGTTTACTGTTACTTTTTATAAATTCTACCTTTTTTGCAAAAACTTGTTCCAGTCCTATATTTTTCATGCAGTTCCATGTAATGGGTGAGAAACAAGCTTTGGAGTCAAGTCAATTTCAGTTTAAATCTCATTTCTGCTGGATAATAGCTCTGCTGCCTTGGGAAAGTCTTTGAATGTCCAGGAGCTTATAGTGATTAATTGTATAATGTGTGGTTAACAATAACAACTGAAACAGTTATGACTGGTAAATGAGATAGAAGGAGATGGACCTGTCTGGAGAAGGCATTATTTCCCCTTTCTTTCTGTGCTCATCTGTCTTCTTATTCAAATTTCTTTTCCTCAGTGTGCTGTCATGTGCATGAAGGACGCACGCTCCATTCTGTGCTGTTCTTCTTTATCCCTACAAGTGCCATTTCACACCTCTGTGCCTTTGCTCTCCCTGCCCTACGTTTCCCCTCTGCCTCCCCAAATCTTTACCACCCATCGGCGCTCCATTCCAATGTGACCCTCTTCAGGAAGTCTTTCCTCCTTTCCCCAGCCCTTCTTCTCTGATAAGTATTTCTGCATGTAAGACCCTATCTTGTTAAGCTTATTTTCTCACCTCATTTTCTGTTGACCTCTCCAACCATAAAATCAGTTCAGGGAGACCAGGGGCAATGTCTCCCACTCCTGTCCCCTCAACATTCAGTGCCTAGAACGGTGCTAGGGATATACTTGAGACTTTATCAAGAGAGAGATTATATAGCTGTGAATGGTTAGAACAACATTTATGATCTAGTCTAGAGGCTCCAAAATTCATCTGAGGAATTCTAGGGATCCCAACAGCCATCTCAGCAGCTGCTTGAAGAAGGCAAGAGGGAGACTGAGAAGGCAGGTCTCTAAACCTGCATCTCAGCTTCAGATAGAGTTGTTCCACTTGTATCTCTTATAGACTGGCCTTCGATGTAAGATTTCATAAGAAGAAAGGGCTCAAAGCTTGAAAAAGTGGTTTGTACAACTCAAAGGGTTCCATTTACATCACGGATGATGTAAATGGTGTCCTCAAAGTTGTGCAATGTACAGTCTGAGTGGCAAAACAAGGTGGTCCTGTACTAAGGGACAAAACTTGGTCCAGATGGCATTTTCTTCCAAGCCTGGTGAAATCAGGGCAAGCTCCTGCCTCAGTGGAAAACAGGGGCCCTGGGCACCGAGGCCTGGGAGAAAGAAGGTTGTCTCCTGCTTTTGCTCTCTGCTTGCAGTGACATGCAGCTGATCTGGAAATAGGCTTGCCAATTAGAAATACAAATAAACTGCAGTCTTCATTCATTACTCTCTGGGCCCTCGGGCTTGGGATCTGGGCTCCACCTTTTCTGTCTGGCTGTCAGCAACTACTTATGAGCACAAGATCAAAGGCTCTGGGGGAAGAAGACAAGGCAAATTCCAGCTAACCAATCCTTCAGAGGGATTAAAGAAGGGTAGTTACTAAGATAAACAAAACAAAGCTGTGAAGAAGGCATCTCAGCAGCTGGGGAGACAGAGACAGTCTTATATACAGACATGTCAAAAGAAGATGATGATGATGACTTTTGGAAGTGCAGGCCAGAGGGATACATTTTGGAGAAGGGGGACTTCCAACTTGGGAGAGAATAACTCTTCAGAGGAGAAGGTCAGGGAAAGTCAGAACTGCGAGGACATTAGAGAGCAGTTAGCTCCCACTGTGACCCAGAGTTCACTAAACTATGGTCTGTGGGTCAAATCCAGCCCTCTGCCTGTTTTTGTAAATAAAGTTTTATTGGAACACAGTCCCTCATTTGTTTATATATTGTGCATGGCTAAAATGCCAGAATTGAGTAGTTGCAACAAAGACTGTATGGCCCACAAAACCTAAAATATTTACCATATGACCCTTTACAGAAAATGTTTGGAAACCTCTGATCTATAGCCCTTGCTATAGATGGGGAAACTGAGTTTCAGAGAGAGGTTACACAGGAATGTGGCAGTATGATGGATTAGTTACAGGAAAAACTTTGGAATCAATAGACCATCAATACACTTGGATTATTAACCTCCAAGGAGAAAAAATAGAGTGGGGCACCTTTTCTCCATAAAATATCTTTTGAAAACTATTGAAAAAGCATACCTTTGAAAAGTCTAATCTGGTAAAACCCTCCCATTTAAAATGAGAGGAAACTGTGTCCCAAAGAAGGAAAATGACTTTCCAAGGTCACATGATGACTTAGTGATCCTTTCAGCACATGACCCCAGCTGTCTGTTAACCAATTCAGCACTTAAACTAAACTACTCGTGGTATCTCATTTTTTAGAACACAGATCCCTCATCCCTCATAGCACCTTGCCATAATTTAATTGGGAAAAATATGTAACATGGTGCTGGGAGTAAGCATTCCCTTGATCAAACACACATTCATAGACATTGGGTTAAAGATCTATCTATTTAACAGCAAAATGAGCTATTGATCTTTGCTGGTCTGCTTTTGTCAATAAATCCTTTTTTTTTTTTTTTAACAATCTATCAGTTCAAAAAAATGGGGTTAAAAGCCCATAGTCCAGGCTGAAAACTGAATTCTAGTAGCAGTATAGAACTCAAGCTGAATTTAAGGGCTTGTTTTGCAAAAGGAAGGCACTTTGGTATCATCTGGTCCAAACCCACGGCTTAACAAGTGAGGAACCTGAGACCTAAATGGAAAAAGGGATTTACCTCTAAGTCCCATGCATTTATTAACAAAGATCTTTTCCATAAAGATTGTGTCATACCTAAGTTATGATCTGGAGGAGAGTTACATCAGGGAAGACCATTAGCCATTCCATTAATTGTTTCTCTGTAGATACTACCATTGCGAAAGCTAATTGCTTCTGATCCAACTTCACTCGGTGGCTAAAGTCATCTTTTCAAAAGGCAAACTCTATATTCTCCTCCTGCTTAAAACTCTTGCATGGCACGTCACTGCTCTTAGGATGAAGACCAAAATCCTCACCGTGGCACATAGGTAATATGCGAATGAGACCACCTGTCTGCCTCTCCAGTCTGATCTGTCATCCTGTTCCTCCCGATTCTCCTACTTTCAGCTACACAGGCCTTTCTGTTTCTCGGCTACACCCTGTCCTTTCTCACTCAGTCTTGGCACGTGCTCTTCTCTCTGCACAGAATGCTTTCCCCATCCCACCCTCCGGCCCTGCCTTCTCTTGGCTCTCACTCCCACTCACCCTTCAGATCTTAGTTCAGGGGCCAGGACTCTGGTCCTCAGAAATGCCTTCCCTGAACTCCAGCCCCATGCCTCCAATCTCTATTAGGGTTTCATACTAAAGATCCTCACAGCATCCTGTTCTATGTGTCACCTGTTAATGTCTCCAGACTATAAGATCCATGAGGGCAGAGACAGTGTTAGTTCTGCCGATTCCCATCCACTTTACGTATTACCTGGAATGCAGTAGGCTTTCAATACGATTTTCAATAATATATTTGAATACATATATATTTATATACCCTGATCCATGTGCCATCTCATCCAAGCATCGATGAGTCTAAGAGTGAAGATTTGTGAATTTCAGGATTGACAATTAATTGATGGCTTGTAATCAAGTGGTAAGCTCTTCTCAAAGTAAAATTAGCTCTCTCAGTTGAAAGGTTGACAGATGAATAGCTGATCAATTTGCCAGTCGCTCTGACCTCCTCTAGGTTCTCACATAGGCCCTTGCCATTGAGGGGATGGGAGAGTTTAGTTAAAACAGGCTGTCTTTAACAGGCCAAGGATAAAGAACATTTTTGAAGAGACTTATCCTCTGTTCACATTTCCCATCCCTCTGAACAATGCTTCCAAAATAGGATCATGTCTGGTTTCAAGCCCAATTCAGTTCCAATGACACTACAACCCATTCATTTGAGAACCTGCCAACTGAACTCTCTTTTTTCTCCTCCCAAATTCCTGCTGGGTATTATTTTGTTGCCACCAAAAAGAAAAAAAAAAAAAAAAAAGCCTCAGTTGAAGTGACAACTCCTTGTTGGGAGGGCAGCCAGGGCTTTTCGGCAGGAGGTGATGGTACCGCTTGCCCTCATCCAGAAAACAAAACAAAGGCATCAGACTAAGGGCTTCTGGGAGAGCCAAAGCCGCGTGAATGTTTGTTCAATATTCGGCAACAGCGCAGGGCGCTGCGTCCCGAGTCAGACAGGCTTGCTTTGGCAATAGGCTTGCACTTGAAGCATTTAAAGACTCCACAGGGACCAGAGGGGCTCAAATTAGAAACGCTAAGGATGGGGGCGGGGGGAAGAGGGTGAGACTTTTATATCATAAAGAATGGCCTTTATTACAGCAATGGCCTCCCAGGAATTGCTGAAATGGGATCATTTCTCAGGCAGAGTTACTGTCTCCTCTTGGAGGAAAGCAATTGCCCTGAAGCCTGACTCAAGGACCCACAGAAATATCCTTAACAAAGGGAAAGTAGCCAGCTGAGATGGCATCGGCAAGGACTGAACTTCTGCGCTATGCATTCTGAACTTCTCAGCCTGAGAGTCAAACTCCAGCATCATCAGCGTGCCCTTCATAAATAATAGTACCATCCTGAAAGACTACTTGTAGGGATTAAATAAGGTGCCTACTTAATAGCAGGCACTTAATAATAGTACCATCCTGAAAGACTACTTGTAGGGATTAAATAAGGCAAAGGTTTAGCACTTAATCGATACTAGCTGTTATCGGTGTTGTTGTTGTGATTGTTTTAATTATTGCTGTGCTGTTGCTGTAACAAGATGTTAAAACTGAAATTTCTACTGAGACACCAAGACAGAATAGAATTGAAATCCCAGAGCCAGGCCCCTATACACGGACTTTACAAAGGAGATGAATCCTGACTAGTTTCATAACTCTAGAAACCTCAGCCAGAACAAGGAAATAAAATGAGGTCAGAGAGTAGACGGGAAGGATATAGGAGAGATTTGCTTTGGAGACAGCTATTACCTAATGTTTAGAGTCCCCAGCACCCCAGGTGGGTCATGTAGAGCACATTACCTTCTAATCCCAAGTTTTGTGATAAGGAGCCTCAAAAGAGTGCCTCTTGGAGAAACTGCTACATTTTCTCAGCAACGGGGAAGATAGTGGACTAGGGTCATACCCCACCTGCAGAAGTTCTAGTGGCCTATGGCAGCAGGGCAGAAGAGGCAGCACAGGGATTAGCCCCAAATCCCAGAGGTTGCCAGTGGGAAAAATGCTTGAGTATTTCCCCCGGACCAGATGTGGGTCACATGAGAGAAAGAGCTGGGCTGGATCTGTTTTGAGTCTTACCCAGGAGGAATTATAACAGAGGTTGAGGGGTCCCCACGGTGAGAGTCCCCATAAGGTGAGCAGCCAGAGAAACAGAGGGTGGAGAGGGATGAGCAGTAGCCAGCCACAGAGATGCTACATCGTCTCAGGTCTTGGGAGAAGGCCCTGGCCACGAGGACCACTGAAAAACCACAGAACGCCCCCCACCCCGCCAAGAGAGAGGGTCGGTTTTAAAAACCTGCCAGGACCGGAGAACACAGAGCCAGATACAAGGCTATCAGGGCAAGTATGACCTTCCAAATCCTTACCATTCCTCTCTCCTGCTTCGACTGTAGAGGGAGAGGAAGAAGAAGAGCAAGGGAGAGAAACAGAACGAAGGCCAACCTTGCCCCACGTCCTAACATCCCCACTGGGGAGGGAGAGGAGATCTGACTTGTCAGATTTAGAGATTTGATTAAAATCTTGGACTAGACATCCTAATTCCTGATGTGAAACTGTTATCAATTTAAAATGTCTATAGCACTGTCTGTTCCACAAAAGTTATAATAGATTAGATGTGGCTTAGCTAAGATTTTAATCTAGGAGCAGAGGAAGGTTATCCAGTGAATATGTTAAAAGGAGTGTGGGAACCAACTATGATACGTACTTTCGAACATGCATATATTCATGATCAGAACTATATTTTGATCATTCTCAATTTGTACAATCCACTGAACCGTTTACATCATCATCATTATAATGTTAAATTAATAGTTAATGTTAAATTAATATCTGCCTCCCCAACTCAACTGTGAGCTCCATAAGAGCAAGAACTATGACCATTTTCAATGACCGCTTGCATGCCCAGCACAGAGTTCAATGTCTGATGTCATGCAGACAGTTTGCAGGTGACTATCTGAATAAATAAACAGATGAATGTGTACTGATTCTTTTTTACCTTTAATCCCCTCTATTCCTGTAACCCTTATCAGACTTCAAATCCACTATCTCAGTCTTATCACCATAGCCCCAAAGGCAGACAGTCTTAACCTTACTTTATGAATGTACAAATGACAACTCAGAGAGGTAAAGCAATTTTCCCAAGACCACAGAGCTTATAACTAGTCTAGTTTTTTGCACCTGGTCCTACTGCTCCTTTCGTTGTCCACATTTCTTGCCGAAAAATTTTCAGCACTAATTCTTACTCCTGCACAAGTCATCCTGTTGTAAACACTTGGGCCTTCCCCGTTCCTGCCACCCCCAGACAACAACCCTAGGCTTCCCCACCCCTTTCCATGGGCTAAGGGATCTCATGGGTAAGAGGCACTTTAAAGGTCAGCTGGTCAGAAATTCCATCTAATGCTTCATTCACCACCAAATGATCCTCTGACTGCTTTTTGGATGCTTCTAATGACACAGAACTCATTACCTTTTTAGGCCTCCAGTTCCATTATGGGACAGCTCTGTTGGACCTAGACTGGCTTGCCATCTAAAAACTACAATTCTCATTCTAATCATAAGACCCAGACCCAGAGCTATGCACTTTGTGCTTCTTGGACACCCTATCTGCAGTACTCAAGCCTGCCCCTACTTGGGGTCATGCTAAGATTAGCCAACAAACTACAGTTCAGGCAGGTGAACTCCCACCCTTAGGAACTGTGGGGCATTCTTGAGTGCTTTCTGATTAAGGTGTGTATGTCCGAGAGAGAGAGAGAGAGAGAGAGAGAGAGAGAGAGAGAGAGAGAGAGAGAGAGAGAGAGAGAGAGAGAGAGTGTGTGTGTGTGTGTGTGTGTGTGTGTGTGTGTGTGTGTGTGTGTGTGTGTGTGTGTGTGTGTGTGTGTTGTGTGCATGTTTGAGGAACGGAAGGGGAAGCAACGGTGCAGACTCTAAACAGAGGACAGGTCTACAAAACTGCCAAATCCTAGGACAACTGATCTCCTGTCCTAACCTGATTTGCAGCTTCTTCCCTAAATACACAAGTAATATGCCAAACTGCAGAAGGGAAGCTATAGGACAGTGACTTGCTTGGGTTTAAATTCCAGCTTTTCCATTTCCAGCTGGATGACCTTGGACAAGTCATTTAACCTCCCTGAGGCTCCATTTTCTCATCTGTAAAACGTCAACAATGCTAGTACCTAAATCTTGGATTATTTCGAGGATAAACGAGAAACAGAACTCAATGAAGAATTTATAAATTCTAGGGTGTCAGGAGCATCATCAGAGGTCGTTTGTTCCAGTGCTTGGCCTTCAGCTCAGCATTATTCACTCCCGTGCATGTCTGAATCTGTAAAGCTTCCCTTGTAACCTGCTGGCGCTTTAACCACACTGTCAGGAATCTCCTTAAACTATCCGCTTCCTACCTGGTGGAACACAGTAGACAAGGGTAGAATTGAAAGCTTAAGTCTAAAGCTATTTAGTCAGACTACCTGATTCTGAATTCTGGGTAAGTCACCTTACCTCTCTAATCTTAGTTTTCCCATTTGTAAAATGAGGACACTAATTCCCCATTGAACTGCTCTGAGCATCAAAGGAGAGATGCAGCATCTATAATTTCATATAGTCTTTGTTATCATCCTACAAAGTAGAAATTGTTGTCTCCATTTACAGAGGAGGGAACTGAGGCTCAGAGTGACAGAGTATAGCCTACGAGAGGATACTTG
The DNA here is from genome assembly GCF_964374135.1 of Grampus griseus. Lineage (NCBI taxonomy): Eukaryota > Metazoa > Chordata > Mammalia > Artiodactyla > Delphinidae > Grampus > Grampus griseus. The sequence continues at coordinate 17,438,718 of NC_139000.1, read as the reverse complement.
TTTCAAGTGATGGCAGGTCAATCTCTGAGGAAGGTCATATCCTCTGTGGGGCAGGGAGAGGGACCCCTGGATAATGTCCAGTAGCCCAGTAGTGGCTGATGTCTTTTGTTTGTAAATTAGGATTATTTTAATATTTTTAAAAAGCACAAAAACAGCCACGTGGTCCTGCTGTATTATTTGCCCTAAAGTAAGGGGCAGAGTGAAGAATCCCAGTGCAGCTTAGTGGGCCCAAAAGTGGTTCTTCCCACAGACTAAAGCATGCTCAGCCCCCACCTCCCCCTGACTTACATCGCTCTTGCACGTCAGGGAGCAGTCAGCATTGCAGTGTATCATTTACTCCTGCCTCTTGAGACAAGGTGGGCTGTGGCCAGTAACGGGAAGGTGAACGAAAGGCCATGTGTGATCTTCTGCTGCCCTCTAGTGCCTTCTTAGGACAATTGCTCTTGGGAAAAATCTTAGTTCTTTCATGCCAAAGCGTGATTACTGTGGGCAAAGCAACTTGCTAGGCACCGAGGGCAACAAGAAAGAGAGTAAAGGCTTAGCTATGATACAAGGAAGCCTAGCGTAATGACTACAGAGGTTCTGAACAAACATTACTTAGAAGGCCTACCAGTGCCAGGTTTGGAGCTAGGTATGGGGTGGGGGTGACATTATGAATAATGATTTGTTTCAAACCTACCAGTACTTAAGTGCAGAGATTTAATGGAGTGTATCAGCTAGGAAGGAAAAGCCATAAGAGAAGGAAAGGGGAGAGATGGAGATAAGGCAGTGAGAAGAGATAAACAATGGAGTAGAATCTTAAAGGAAACAGGAAGAGATGAACTCCCAGGTAGTGTTGGAAAGGATGTGGTCCGAATGTCGATCAGATCTGGGTTTCAATTTCAGTTTGATCAAAACTATGCATTTGACCAGAGCTTCTGTGTACAGTTATGCGAGCTGTGTACTGCACGACAGTGACAAGGCAAGGGGGTGAGTGAGGGGCTGAATCCTGTCTCAGCTCCACTGGCCATGCCTGTACCCACGGGGTTGAATCCAAGCAGAGGAGCACCATTTCCTAATTCATGCAAAATGTGACTTACGGGCTAAGGCCTTGGGTGTGACCATGGACAAGCTATTTCCTCTCTTGGAACCTCTGCTTGTTTATGCATAAAGTAAGGCTATTATCACCAATAATAAAAGTTACCGTAAGAATTTAGATAATGTACGCCTGTGCCTCTCCAGAGATTTCCGTTCTTACTATTACTAGTATTATTATAACTACCTCGTTTCATTTTTAAGAGGTGGTGGGACAAGTGCTTGAAACGGGGAGAGGGTAGAAAGGAAAGTCACATTTCCTGGGCTTCTATTCTTTGCCAAACACAAGACACTGTAAATCTCATTGAATCCTCACAACAGTGCTTTGGCCTAGGAATATGATAATTTTTATAACCATATTTTACAACCAAGGAAACAGAGGTTCTGAGAGGTGACACACTGCAGCCAAAGGCCGTTAGGCATTCAGGCTTTGACTTCAAAGCCTCTTTTCTGTCTGATGAAGTGCAGAAGCGTCATTAATAAGAAGCCTGCTTTCTCTTCCCTGGCATCCCATTCCTCCTTTCTTAAAAACTCTGCTCAAAACTTATCCCTTTGAGGAAGGATTCCAAAATGAGAGTTCCTCCTCAATTCCTTCCCCCTCCTTCCAGTAGCTTCTTAGACTAGGGATCAAGGAGGAAATGCCCAGAAGGAATCATTCCTAGACAGGATTTAGGGAGCGACAGGCCTCTGAGATGCTAATGGCCTGCTTGAGATGAAGACTCCCAGATGCTGCTTAGACAGGACCTTGAGGCAGCAAAGCAGGCCAACAAGACAAACCAGGCCACCTGGGGCTGGTGAGAGGTTGCCAGGTTCAAACGTCAGGGAGGGTATGAACTTGGGATGGCTCAGCTGAAGGCTTTGGTACCATCAGAAAAGAAACCGCCGCCCTCTGACCACTTTCTTAAGGGTTTGCTGTCACACTTCTAAGTCTTCATATTCACTGAAATCTTAACAGTACTCAGGTTAAAAGGGCACCTTTAAACATGCTGATAGGCAGTGCTTTTGGAGAACATGTTCAGGGTGAGTTACTTCTCCCATTAGCTTCCCTCTTCCCCGTAGCTGTGCTTCTAGGGACAGGAAAAGGGACTAATGAGCCTACCCATCAAAAGATCAAATTAAATGAAAATAGACATAAAATAAAAATAAAGACTGAGGGACTTCCCTGGTGGTGAAGTGGTTAGGAATCCACCTGCCAATGCAGGGGACACGGGTTCGATCCCTAGTCCGGGAAGATCCCACATGCCGCGGAGCAGCTAAGCCCGTGCACCATGACTACTGAGCCTGCGCTCTAGAGCCCGCATGACACAACTACTGAGCCCGCGAGCCACAACTACTGAAGCCCGCATGTCTAGAGCCAGTGCCCCGCAACAAGAGAAGCCACCGCAATGAGAAGCCCACGCACTGCGATGAAGAGTAGCCCCCGCTCGCCACAACTAGAGAAAGCCCACGCACAGCAATAAAGACCCAACGCAGCCAAAAAATAATTTTTTTAAAAAAAGACAATATAATCTCTGCAAATTTTAAATGTATATATCCAGCTATATATCAAAGTGTTGGCATAACTACACAGAGAAAATAATTATGTTGAAAGGCTTTAAAATGCAGTATTCTGATTTTACATGCTTAGGGAAAAACAGTCCAAAGAAAAAAAATGTTCTGTAAATAAATCTTAAACTAGATTTAATGGACTCACTGCTAGTTGTAATACTGGTATTGCTATTTTGAAACTATTGTGTGTATACTGTGGGCTCCAGCAGACAAGTCATCATGTTACCGTCATTAGGAGCTAAGATTATTCCTGAATTGTTTCTCTTATGTTTATAAAGTCAAAGAAGTCGAGAAAAATTCTGTACCTTGAAATTTCTATTGGAAATCATATACACTAATGATTTGCTTTTCTCTTTAAAAAAAAATAAACATTTCATAGCTCTGTCCACTGAAAAAGCCTAGAAGTAATGGTAACCTAACAGCAATAAATACCCTTAATACCCAGACTCTTGTTTTTAAATATCATTTTCCTCTAAAAGGAACAAAATATTCTTGGAAAAATTCCTTATTCCAAGTCTGGGATAGGTATGGTACAAGCTGAGCCTAGGAAGTCTTGCTGTGCCCAAAAGCGAGATAGTTGCCAAAGACCAATGTGTTCATTTCAAAAGGACAGGCAGACCAGTTTAGAGGGGCTCACACTGGCCTACCATTGAACAAAATGAACCATGACTGTGATTGATTAAAATAGATCAGATAAACAAATTTCCTATAATTCATGACATTCCTCAAATCAAACCCAAAACCAAAGCCAAAACTCAAACTGGAAAAAACAAACAAAAGCTCATTGCTCATCATTGGGGATGGCTAAGAGACCAGCTCATTATTCTGAAAACTGGTAAAAGAATCAAGTCGTAGTCAAGATTTTATCATGAACTGGATTTCAGGGTAACTACAATTTACTTTATGGAAATATTGCATTTAATACAGGCAGGAAGAATGACAGTTAGAAAATTACCATTTTGTAATCTCTAATAAGATAATAGATGTAGACAGCGATCATCGATGAATACTAAAACCATTAGTAGAAAGGCTGATGGGAGATATTCTAATGAATGGATCAGACTCGCTGCACCTGAATCTGATCAACTTTAACTTCACTAAAAGTAACAATCAGACATTAAGTGCCTTTGATATATGCCATAGGAAGTACATGGGACAGGCTGTATACTTCAGCCAGTGCTTCTTAAGCCCATGGATAGAATTCAATGGTCTATAAATTTGTATATGGGGAAAAAATACATCTTTATTTTCAGTATCCTCTAAATGCAATTTAGAACATATAATGCAATTTTATGCATTATAAATAACTATATATCAATTTTTTAAAAAAACAATAATATTTGCCTACTTTTGGAAAACTAAATTAGAATAATGGATAGCAGTGACATGAAAAGAATATGTGGGTAAAGCTGGTGAGGCTGTTGGGGAAAGGAGACTGTCTCTTAGTCTGCTGTCATCCAGTCCTAAAAGATATCAACTGGGAATTCCCTGGCGGTCCAGTGGTTAGGACTCCATGCTTTCACTGTCGAGGGCCTGGGTTCAATCCAGGAACTAAGATCCCGCAAGGTGCATGGTGCAGGCAAAACAACAACAAAAAAACACCGATGGACGGACAGGGTAATGGTAGCCACGATAAAGAGAAAGTTGCTGAAATCCTGGAGCCCAGAGGGCGGGAAATCTGGATGGGGGTTGATATGTGGGGCTTAGGAGAAATGAAGCACATGGCAAAGCTTCCAGTAGCCCTCACTTCGCACTGAGTCAAGTTGAGGTTGATGACACTGCACAGGGAATGTTCTCCGAGCAAGCCTTCAATGCCACTCACGTTTACCAAGTCTCTACTCAGTCAGTGTTTGATTACCGCTGACCTTTTGACACCAGGCAGGATCCTATGGGGCGTTCCCAGAACAGACACCACTCAATCCCCACCCCGCCATGTCCTCCACCTGCCTCTTATCTGTATAAAATTTTTAGCCTCCTAAGGCCTTCTCCAAGTTCCAAAGAGTAAATTTAATCAGAGAAGTGAGAAAATGCAGAAAGAAAGGAAAACAGCCAAGCAAGACAAAATAATAATAATTTAGCCATTAAACAAAGTCCAGTACTTTTAGTTCCTCCTCAAGGTCTACAGATAATATTCTGAGCTGTATCCTTTGAGCTGTTCTGCAGATACTGAAACCCCCATCAGGTGGAACAAGTTAACGATATGCTGCCCAGAAGCACAGAGACCCCAGGTGGGTTGGAACCAGAAGGCTGATGATGTTGACTCCCGATTACCTCACCACCAACCAATTAGAAAACTGTCCACAAGCTGATCACACAACCCATAGCCCCCTCCTTCACCCTTTCTTTAAAAACCTTTCCCTGAAACCCACTGGGGAGTTTGGGCCTTCTGAGCACTAACTACCTGGACCCTTTGCTTGGTGCCCTGAAATAAACGCTGCACTTTGCTTCACCGCAACCCAGCATCAGTAGATTGGCTTTACTGCCCGTGGTCAAGCGGACCCAAGTTTGGTTCGGTAACACTTTGAGTATCCACACTAGTTCAAACCACTACAAACCGGATCTGGCCAATGCACGTAAATGTGATGATATTGAAATAAAAGTTCAAAATCCTAAACCAGCTATTTCCATATCAGCACAAGGAAATAAATCAAACAAAAGAAAGCACAAAGGACATTTATGCAGTTTTATTTGTGATGGTTAAATGTTTAAAGATGAGCTTGTCAACTTGACAAGTTCTTATATAGACAGTTTGACAACCATAAAGGCCAGAAAAATATGATTTCAAACATTTTTCCATAAAGTAAAAGATAAAACCTTATATTTATTTAAAAAAAAAAATGTTGGAGACCCAGCATGGTCACAAGTATGTATGAACAGACTAAAAGGAAACTTGGTAAGTATTTACATAAATATAATCAATATAATGGTTATATTAGGTGATGGATAAAGTTGACTTTAAAAATTCTCTTTTATGGGCTTCCCTGGTTGCGCAGTGGCTGGGAGTCCGCCTGTTGATGCAGGGGACGCGGGTTCGTGCCCCGGTCTGGGAGGATTCCACATGCCGCGGAGCGGCTGGGCCCGTGAGCCATGGCCGCTGAGCCTGCACGTCCGGAGCCTGTGCTCCGCAACGGGAGAGGCCGCAACGGTGAGAGGCCCACATACCGCAAAAAAAAAAAAAAAAAATTATCTTTTATGCTGTAAATTTAAATAGAATTCAAACATTTACTGAGCACTTACTAAGTATCAAGTATAGGCTAGGTTGAGAAACCCACAGGGATTGAGTATGACATACAGAGATTGGAGTCAGAGTTTCAGCAGAAAGTAGACAAATGACAGACAGACAGATGTAAGATATCTATGTGAAATGTACACCGATATGTACATAAGCAGAATGAAAGACCCAGGGAGGGAGAAGAGAAAGGAAGGACGAAGTGGGGAGAGGGAGAGGCGGAAGGTGGGTGGGAGGGATGGAGCCTCGAAACCAGCCTGTGATAATCTTACCTCCTGATACACACTGTTATAATCTCTTCCACTTGAGTAACTTGCTTTTAACCAACAGAATACAGCAACATTGAGGGGATGCCACTCCTGTGATGAGGTTACAAAAGGCTGTGACCTCTCTCTCGCCGGTTTTGCTGAAACAAGCTGTCCTGGAATAGCTCCTGTGGCAAGGACCTGAGCGCAGTTTCCAGCCAAAAGCCAGCAAGGAAATGAAGCCTTCAGTCCGACAGCTCTTAAAGAACTGAAACCTGCCAACAACAACCTAAGAGATCTTGGAAACCGCTCCTTCCTGCAACTTTCAGGAGAGACTCCAGCCCTAGCCAATAACTTGACTGCAGCCTCGTGAGAGACGATGAAGCAGATCTAGCTAAGGTGTGCTCAGATTCCTGACTCACAGAACCTGTGAGATAAAACATGTGTGTTGTTTTAAACCACAAAGTTTGGGGGTAATTTGTTATTCCCTGATAGATAAGTAATACAGATAGACAGATATAATTTTCCATGATTTCATGGAATTGCTAGCAGTTATAAATCCCCAGACTCAGACCGATTTGGTTAGGATGCATTCGAGTTTTAACTCCTTAGATTTTCTACCCTGTTTTCCATAAACAAGACCTTTATCCTTCTCCTCAGAATTCAGCTGCTAATATGAGAAGGAAAAGAGAACATTTTGTCAAAATAGTAATAATAATAATAATGACACTAATAGCTATCATTCATAGAACACTTTTTCAGGAAGTGCTCTAAAAACTAGATCTATTAAATCATCTGAAATTTACAACATTACTATGAGGTAGATAACTACTATTATTCCCATTTTGCAGGGGTGGAAAGTGAAGTACAGAAAGGCTAATTAAGTAAGCTGTCCAAGGTTACACAGCTTGTCAGCTGCAACAAGTTACTAAGCATTACTTCGAATCATCTTCTAACCTATTCCCCAAACCTTCCAGGTGGGTGGAACTGGGGTTCCAACCCAGGTTTGTCTGACTCTGAAGCCCTCTACCACACAATGGTGGACTTAATAAGCAAACTTAATAATAATAAATGCAATGCAATGGACATTACTGCAAGTTAGGCAATATCCTAATATGTAAGTGCTTAACACCCGTATCTTATTCTGCTCCCAACGATGCTGTGAATTAGCTGTTGTTACCACCATTTTAAAGGGAATGAAAGAGAGGTTAAACTACAGATCTTATTTGTAAATGGAGAAAACAATGCTTAGCTGATAGGGGGACGTTATCAGTTGAACTGTGTCCCCCAAAAGATGTGCTGAAATCCTAACCCCCAGTATGTCAGTATGTGACTCTATTTAAAAATAGGGTTGCTGCAGATGCAATTAGTTAAGATGAAGTCATACTGGAATTTTAATTGGGTAACATAGAGGTCATAATCTAATAGGACCGGTGTCCTTATAAGAAGACACAGGTACGGATGCAAAATGTCGCCTGCCACATCAGGAGACAAAGAATGTTGCCGCCATCAAGCCAGCAGCCACTGAAGCCACCCCCAACCTGTGCACCTTGAGGGGATTCAGGATGGAGAAAAGCAGGATACTGGCCCCAGATAGTTAAGGTGCATATCAAAGGAATGATTTCAATCAGCCCAGACTCTTGCATCTTCTCATAAATTAAAAAAAAACACTAAATTCATTAACTTGAAAAGTCTGGTTTTCTTTAACTAACAGTAATCTTTTGATGTTCAGATTACCTGGTTTTGGTTGCAAAACTCCTACGTATCCTGGCTCCTCCCTTACCTCTTGGGAGCAGTCCCATAGAGCTATCTGAGAGGCTGTCTTCTGGGCTTAAGTCCCCAGATTGTCCGCCAAATAAAATATAATTCTCAACTTTTAGGTTATGCATTTTTTTCAGTCAACACAGACACACAAAGAGAAGTGGATGCCATGGAAAGACAGAGACATACAGGGAGAAAATGACCATGGAGGCAGAGATTGGAGTTATGCTACCATAAACCAAGGAACACCTGGGGCCACCAGAAGCTGGAAGAAGGAAGGATCCTCCCTAGAGACTTCAGAGAAAGTCTTGCCCCACTGCCACCTTGATTTCAGACTTCTAGCCTCCAGAACTGTGAGGGAATAAATTTCTCTGTTTTAAAACACCCAGTCTGTGACACTTTGTTACTACAGCACAAGCAAACTGAAACAGGTGGTTTAAATGTTAAATGAAAAAAAAAAAAAGTTATGGTAAAATGCTGAATAAAGAATAAAGTACTCCACAAAGAGTATTTTTTAAATGTCTCCGTCTATGAGGAAAACTGATAATGTGTCAAGGGTATGCAAAGCCACAGGATTAAAATAAGTGCATTTTCCCAGGGTGTTTATTTTACTCTGAGATTTTTGTGGGAAGCATGGTAATTAATTTAACTGGTAAGTAATTTAAACATTTTTTAAGGCAAACAGATTTTTTTTAAGAGAAAAGAAACGGTTTGTTGTTGTCGCTGTTTTTTGAAAGCATGATTGGACTATGTCCCCAGACTGTCAGGGATACTATTAGCTCTTCCTTATGATAGGGGAAAGGTCAGTAAAAAAATATGATGAGTCTTGAACTGAGACTTTGGGCTTGTAACCGTGGTTTTCATCAAACAGAGTGCTAACTCCCCACCTTGTCTAAGAAGGGGGTATAAGTGAGGTCTCAAGGCTGGGAATAAACCGTTTGACAGTAACTGTCCCATCTCCCCCACCTGTAACACAGTGGTTGGTAGAAGAACCCCAGGCTTCTGTCCAGAGAGGCTCCTTGCCGTTCTGGTGAAACAGGCTGCACTAAGTCTCCAACATGGCAGAAACCCAGGGCAGACGGCAGTCCCTCTTTTTCGCTGGCAATGCTGCTCAGAACAGCTCATCTGAGGGTCTTTGCCTTACAGGATCATGATCTGTGGTCATAATGACAGGCACCATTTGCCTCATTTTCCTTGAATTCCTAAATATCATCTCTCTTGTCTTCTGAGGCTTAAAAACAAACCTTACTTAATAAAGTGTCAATAGAAAGATAGCTGGTGTCGTAAAATGTGGGTAGTCTTTGGACGGTGGTTTGGAGCATGTCATGAGCCTAACTGGCCTGGATTTGTACTCCAGCCCTGCCACTTCCCAAAAGGTGACTTGTAGGCAGGCCATTTAATCTTGCTCAGCCTCGGATGCCTCTTTTGTAAGATAAAGCTACTGATGCCTACTTGAATCATTGCTGAAAAGATTAATTGTGACATAGGACAGTATCTATGGAGTGTCTGGTATATTGCCGGTGTTCAAAAAATGGTCCGCTCTTATTCGATGGACCCCACTGAGTCATTCCGCAGCTGGACTAACTCTAAGTTAGACAGGGGATGTGATTTGCCTAAGGTCACATTTCTGAGTCTGACTCACTCAGCAACTTCTGCGTGCTGCGCACAGCGCTAACAGATATGACAACCAGCAGGCAGTGCCCTTCAGGGAGTTCACAGCCCACTGGTGACAACTGCAGGGAAGTGGGTAATTAAAGTCCAACCTGGTATATGCTTTGTGAGAAATCATCAAATTGCAAGTACTTGCTGGGCATGCAGTGAGCATACCCTTAGTTAAATGCAAACCACTATACATAGTCTCAGTTAATCCTATAGCAAACCTCATCTCCATTTAGAAATAAAGAGGGACTTCCCTGGCGGTCCCTTGGTTAAGACTCCGTGCTTCCACTGCAGGGGGCACAGGTTCCATCCCTGGTCGGTGAACTAAGATCTCTCATGCCCCATGGTGCAGCGCCCGCCCCCCCCCCCAAAGGGCTGAGAGGTTGAGGGACTTATCAACTTGGGACCCTGTTATTCAATTACCTGGGCATCAGTTGCTTATCTCGTAGGGTGATTATGAAGACTAAGTGAACTATACGCACGTGAAGTGTTTAGCTGCAGCCAGACAGTTTCGTTATTGTTTTTGTTTGTTGTTTTATCATTGTGAAGGGTCACATTATCTTCCCGGGATGTCAAATCCAAGCGCATCCTCCTTCAAACTCCTTCCTACTCTTAAGCTATACTATACGGTCACCTGCAGGAGCCTGTAGTTGGCCCCAAACCACCCAGGGTCCTCCCCTGCCAACAGGCTAGACCATCGCTTACCTGTGAAGACTCTTACCCCTCCTGGCTCCCCCCAAATTAGACTTGGCTTTGGGTTCCTGGGTAGCTTCTACAGAGGATGGAGAGTGTGCTCTCATATCTACCTCCGCTGTCGGCCTCCCAGCTGAGTAGGAGTAAGAATCCTTCAGGAGAGCAATTTGTTCATCAGATAAGCTTATCTCTAGGCTGCTGCGGTGTGTCACAGGGAGAACTGAGGGGCGCGAAGAGCTACCTTCCCAAGCGCGTCCAGGTTCTGTGCTTGCCCCGGAGTGGATGTTGTATTATCTCCTTGGCCCATTTCTCAGATGGCAAAGCTGACGTGGAGCGAGGCCTTTCTGAGAGGTGCCAAGTCTTGGCTGAGGAACACTCCCGGAGGCCATGGGTTAGCAAAGGGGTTGACACAGATTGGGGTCAGACACGTGAGTTCTGGTTTAGCTCCCGACTTGCTGAGTGAACTTGGGCCTCAGTTTCTTTAACCGTACAACGGGGACAGAAAGCTGAACTACGTGTTCCCAAGATACCTCGTTCTTTCCAGAGGGCTCGCCGCCACCCTGCCGCTGGGCCGCGAGCTCGGGCGCCGCTGCCTACAAGCCCCAGCATGCCTGTGGGGGGGCGGGGCGAAGTGACGGACAGGCGGTTCTGCGAATTGGCGCCCGCCAAGGGGCGCGCGTTGGCGCGTGCGCAGAGCGCGGCGGGCGGGTGGGCTGGCAGCAGTGGACGCGTCGGAGCCGCGGGCGGTCAGGTAGGGGGCGGGGTGGACGGTGGGAGACCCGGGACCGAGGCCGGAGTCGCGGGCGGTGGCTGACGAGCGGCGCCGGGGGCTGTGCCGGCGTGCAGCGGCCGGTTCACGCCAGAATGGCAGGGTCTGGGGGACCGGATCTGAGGAGTGGGATCGGGGTGGGGGTGGGGCTGCGCGGGGGCAGGCTCGGAGCGGCGGGGGTCCGAGACGGGGCTGAGGAGCTCGGAGGAAATACGGCCGGGGAGGGGAGCGAGGGACTCTGAGAAGAGTCGCGGTGCAGCATCTCGGGAGGTATGAGGTAATGTGGGGCCCTGAGGAGAGACGGGTGCAGCATCTGGGAGACGGGAGGGGATCTGAAGGCCCTGGAGGGACCAGGGGTGCAGAGTCTCGGAAATATGAAGGAATGGGGGAGCCTTGGTGAGGTTTGGGGTGCAGAATCTCAGGAGGCTTGAGGGAGTCTGGGGGCATTAGGCTTTGGGGCGGGGGGCGAGATCTGAGGTCAGAGGGAGCAGGGTCCGGGGCTATCATCATGGCTGAGGAGGAAGCGTTTTCCCGAGTGGAATCTGGGGAAGAATGAGGGGCTGAGTTCGTGCGGGAACCAGTGGGAAGCAGTATCTGGTCGGCAGAAAGAAGAGACCTGGCTAAGGTTTGAAGCGACAGAAGACACGGGTGGGCAAGAGGAAGGAGCAGGGCTTGAGGGCGGGGCAGGATTCCTGATGGCATGCAGTGGGTGGAGGCTCTGCTTGAGGGAGGGCACACACCTGAGGTGTGGGACTGGGGTGTTAAACCGTGATGCAGGGCTGAAGGTTGCAGAGGTTTGGAAACAGAGATTAAAGGATCTGTGTCAGGGATTCAGGGCACATGAGTGAGCAACCGGTGAGGCTGGCAGGGTAGAGCCCAAAAGGCTGGAATTCTGTATTGTAGAAGAGTTGGGAATGGGACTTAGGAATGGTTGAACGGTGGGGTGGAGAGGTACTGATTGGACTGTAGAATTAAGAGACTGAATAGAGTCGTGGATGGGTGTCTAGGGCTGCTAAAGGAATTTTCCTGAAGTCTCTGCATGGGAAGCAAAGGGAGTTCTGGGGACCCAAAGACCTAGAAGTAATGTATGAAACTGTATATGAGCGTATGAAGTTGAGCAGAGTTCAGGGGTCCAGCAAGAAAGTCGTAAGTCTTTGAGCTCAGGACTCCTGAAGGAGCCTGACTGCCTGTGAGGGGCAGAACCTCCCTCAATTATTAGCCAGAGATCTCTTACCATGAGGCAGCCGTGGTACGCCCACTGACTCCACTCTGAACCCCAGACCTGCTGAAAGTGGTAGGCTTCGGGGAGGGGGAGGGAGAGAGTGGTCAGTGGAATCATAAAGCAGGAGACTCTTCAAGGTCATCTGTCCCAGCCCCCCTTTGCCGGTCCCTTCAAGCTGTGGTGACAGATAGAGTGTGTGACTTCCAGGGGATGAGTGGAACATGATCTCATGTCTTTTTTTCCTCATCAGTGATATAAGTAGATTGGATTAATCCCACATGAGGTGTTTGAACTGGGAGAGAAACAAGAAAAGGGGATCTCAGATGCATTGAGCATTTAGTCCTGGGCCAAGTTCTAAAGAAATGGTTCCTAACTGGCAGTGGTTTTGTCCCCCAGGGGACATCTGGCAATGTCTGGAGCCATTTTTGGCTGTTAGAGTTGGGGTGGGGAGGACTACTGGCCTCCCGTAGGTGACACCAGGGACGCTGTGAAACACCCTACAGCACACAGAACGGTCCTCACAACAAAGAAGTGTCGGGTCCATGGCAGTAGTGCCGAAGTTGAACTCTGCGCCGAGTCAGATATATCCTGGATTCCGATCTCGGCTCTGTCTTGAATGAGTTACTTAACCTTCCTGTGCCTGGCTCTTCATCTGTAAAATGGGGTTAGTAACAGGACCTACATCACAGGTTACTGTGACGACTCAGTGAAGTAAATCCGAGTGCTTCGTGTCTGGTGCATAGTAAATGCTCAACATTTAGTAATATTTCATTTTCATATCTACTTTCTTACTCGTTTTCATAACAGCCCTACTAAGTAGGTGCTACAATATCCAGTTTTACACATAAGGAGACTAAGGCTTAGGCAGTGACTTGTCTAAGGTTCCACAGCTAGAGATGCCAAAGGTAGCTTCATATTCAGATCTCTGTAATCCTGTATTATTCTCTCTTCCCTTGCTGCTTCTTTGCTGGGGCCTGCCTGGTCTTACTGTCTATCTCAGCTCATTGCCCTCTAAGGAAAGGATGACCCAGTGAGTATCGCTGAGTATCAAATTGAACTGTAAAGGGAATAAATCCATCTGATTAGGTAGGGAGTAGCCCTGGACTTTGTTCTCAATTTGCTCTTAGACCAGGACCAGTGGGTAGATAAGGAGAGGATCTTGAGGTTAGCAGACAGGATAAGGTGCAGGAGACTAGAGGGTGAGGTATGGAGGCCATTGGCTTGAAAAAACACTTCACAGCAGGGACCGAGGCTGAAGGCATCCATACTCTGGAAAGTAACTCCTGTTCTGAATGATCTCCTGTGGGCTTCTTTCCCTTGGAACAGAATGACAGCATTTGTTCTGTCAACTCCAGGACTAGCTATAGCATTACTGAAACCAGCTCAGAAACATAGTAGGACTGCATCAGAAGGCCGGAGACCTAGCTGGAAAATCCACACACAGCCCTAAGGAAGATATGTAATGGAAATGGAGTCAGCCTGGGAATCAGAGGCTTAAAGTTCAAAACCTTTCCTCTGCTGCTAATTTACTAGGAGATCTTGGACAAGTACTTGCCCTTACCAGCTTCAATCTATTGAAAACACGAATAGCTACCATTTATTGAGTGCTTATTGTGTGCATTATCTCAGTTAATCCTGCCAATGAGCCTGCTAATAATCTAGGTGCTATTCTACATTTTACAGATGAGAAAACTAATAGGTTAAATGATTTACCCAAGTCTCCATAGCAAGTTGCAAAGCAGGGATGTGAGCCCAGATCTGTCTGACTCATAAGTTACATTATACTAGTTTTAGTAGAAAGGCTTTTTCAATACTTAAGAGCCCATACACTCATGTCTGGAGAGTGCTTGGTGGTCAAAAGTTTACAAGGCCCTTGAAGTGGTTCATTGTCCCTGCACACAGATGTGCTGCCTCTTTGACACTACCTCCATTAGGTTCTTCTAGTGGAACAATCAGATTAAAAATCCATTCCTAGGTACCTCTACCAGCCTCTCAGGCAGAGTGCCTAGAGCTAATGGTAGCCTAATCAGCTAGGAAACTATAATACATCTTTTGCGTGGCTGTGGTTTTATGGCTGGGAGTTGACACACCTGGATTTGAATCTCACTTCTACTTAGCAGCTTTGAAACCTTGGACAGGTTGCTTTTGTTTGAGCCTAGTTTCCTTATTTATAAAGAGGAATAAAACATACTTCACGTAGTTATTATGAGAATAAGAGGTAATGTGTAAAAGGTGCCTGACATTCAGCAAATGGCAGTTTTATGAGAGGTAGCAATTATGAGAGGATGGGGAGGCTGGAAGGGGCCTGAGTATTGCTTTGCCAAATTTCCTTGAACCTAAGCAGCCCCCACTGGTCTCCCCCAAATTCCCATCCCCTCTTGTACCTTTCCCAGGATCTGCTTCCTGATCCTTTAATCAAAAGCTCATGGTTAAATGTGCATATGCTGTATGCAGAGAAACAAACTGAGAGTAGGGTGGGTCGAGATCAGTTGGAAGTCCCCCGAGAAGACTGCTGATTTTCCCCTTGTCCTATATTCTTTGAGTCTCATTGGCAGCATTGCACATGTTTGTGGAAGATTCAGGGGATCCCTTCTAGGTCCTGCAGTTTTGGAGGAAGACAGAGGACAGACAAGTGTTTTTTTTTTTTTTTTTTTTTTTTTCCAGCAAACTATTATTGATTTAGAGTTTTAGCTAAAGATTTTTTTTTTTGCTACAAACATGCTCTTCTGGGTTGTTTTGTGTGTCCCACAGTGGTACAGCTTTGGGGTCATGCCTGCGTTTCCCAATGAGCCCCTACTTGCAGAGTTTATCTTAGCTGTTGGCAGGTACCTTAAATGCCCTGAGTAATGTAACATTAAGAATCCTCTCCCACACACAGAACTGGGTGAGTGTCAGATGAGGACCTCATTGACTTTCTTAAAATCAGCCCTGCTAGCCGCTCCTGGAGAGTGAGCATTGGTGGCAGGGAGATGGTTATGCACTTGCTTCGCATTCCATTCAAATGCTGGAGGAATAAACAAAGTTTAGAAAGGTCATGAAAGGAAATGGGATAAGCCTTGCGAAAAACCCAGTCAAACCAGGGGACTGTATAAGAAGTAGGATGGACCTTTATGTCTTGTGAAAGGAAATGTAGTTGCTGTTTCACATGTTGTCTAGTTTTTATGTGAACTCTGTTCCTGTCTGTTTTTGCTCAAAATTATATCTCCAGTGTTTTCATGGGGCTGGACTCACAGTAGGTGCTCAGTAAAGATTTGTTGTTTAATTTCTTAAAGTCCTGCAGTTTTGCTCATAGCTTAAGACCCCCAAGGGGCTAACAGGTTTAGGGAATAGAGACATCTAGAGAACTATCCCATGGTGGGGATTCAACCACTGGATGGCAATTTGAAACCTTAGGTCATCTCTAATCCTTTGATTTTGAGAACAGATAAAACAATCTCCAGGGAAGGTTCAGCATTTTAATTTTTGAAGTGTATTATCTGATATCTTGGGTGCTGTCTGCCTTTTGAAAAGTGCCTGTTCATTCCTTCTCACTGGCCGGGTGGTCGCCACCGCCACCCCTGCTGCTACTCCTGCTATTACTAAAATCTATATTTTATTGCATAATTCCTTTTATGCCCCTCTTGGTATTTTCTGAACAAGAGAAGTTGTGAATTCATTTGCCAGTTTCTAACATGGATATCTAGTGTCCTCAATCAAATTCCTTCAAAGCTGACAGGTTATTAATCTTTATGTGCCTTTATATGCCATAAAAAGAAAGATCCTTCATCCTTTCAAATGCAGTTTGTAAACTAAATGCTTTGTTAGTACTAGTACTAGTTGTTATAATGTTAATACTGTTCCTGATTGTTACTGAAGTTATGATAAGTAGCAGTTTTTCATTGCATACCTACCCGTTTCCAGACTAAGCACTTTATGTGGATTATTATCACACTAACCGTTTTATAAAGTAAGAAATTATCATCACAGTAACTGTAAAGTTAGTTATCTTCTATAAAGTAAGAAAACAGGTTTAGTGAGATTAAATAACTTGCTTCCTGTCCCACAACTTGTAAATGACATGCTGATTTGATCCCAGTTCTGTCTGACTTCAAGGTTCACAGGTTTTTGTTTTTGTTCTGCTACCCTTGTTATTTATGTCATAGACTGAGGAAAGCCTAGAGGTGCCAGAAGCAGCTAGATCAGGCTAGGGTATGACTATAGAATTTTCCTGAGTCTTAGGGCAGCTGGAGCAAACACAGCTTAGGGGGTAGATTCTCATGTGAAGCTGAACCAGAGCTGGGCTAGTATCAGTATGGGGTGTGCAGTACTAATCATGAGATCAAAGAAATTGGTGGGGGGGGGCAGTAAGCTGAGGTGGGGGGGTCAAGAGTTGACAGTACAAAGTGCACAACAGGAAATATGTTCAAAGTATCAGGAAGGCAGCCAAAATTGTAAATAACATGTTGGGGGTTCATTCTGATTGGTTTTAGATTTTATAAATGGCAGAAAATGGGCAGCTAACTTAAAGACTTGGGATGATAAGACAATTCCTTTCACACATACGTCTTTTCAAGGGAAACTGAGTTCAAATTGACCTTCCACCTGAATGCTTCTCGGTGCTAACAATAATGACCAGCTGTATCCTTCTGGAAGAGAGGGGCTGTATCTGCCGGTCACATAGCCTCAGACCTAGAAAAGGCCTGAACCATGTCTCCCATTTCTACAACCTGGGAGCACCACTTTCAGCGGGAGCCTAGACCGATAACGCAGCTATCTCCACACCTGACGCTTTAGTGATGGGACCTCATGTTTCCTGGCAAAGCAGGGCAGCTTTAGGAAAGGGATCCTTGACATTCTCCCTTGCCTCAGAGAGCCTAGTGAAGCTGCATACAGCTGAGATATTTTGGGGGATGGACGCGGGCATAGTAAATTCATTTTTTAAAGTGGATGGCTTAAACAGGGAGGCAGGAAGCTTTTAAATGGAAGGAGGTGGTATGACATTCCAGAAAACTGGAGAAAGAATTTGCTGGTATTTTTACAAGTTGGCACACTTGTTTAATTAGCTGATCTGCAGTGCCAGTTCTGAGAAGAACAGATGTCCCTGGGCACTGTAAAGTAACATGCTCTGGATCCAGATACCAAATGTTGCCCTCAGTCTGTTGTCCCAGATGATGGAAGAGAGAACTGAAGCTATTGGTTTGGAATTGAGGAGGTTTGCCTGGGTCCTGAGCTGAGGTTTCTATCAGTGTTTCTGTACGATTGCAGCCAGACCCATGACATTTAAGCATTCAGCGTTCACAGCTTAGTCACATGGATAGTCCCATGAGACCTTTTAGGGTCATGGTATGGGGTAATGTGTTATTTTGTTGAGGCATGGATTTGAATCGTAAGAGGTTGCCAGGCTGGTGTGTGGGAGTGGGTCACTCAGCTAATAAAGCAATCTAACCCACTCTAGAGCAGCTAAATCTCATGATTCTTTCTTAATTGTGGAGACAATTCTATGCTGTTAGGCAGCATTTCTCAGAGTATGGTAAGTGTTGTATGACGTGAAAAAAAAAGCTTGAAGTAATGTTGGGTTAAATCAAGTTAAAGATATCTGTACTGCATGGTTCTACCATGTTTGCACCATGTGACCTTGAGCCAGTTTTTCTGAGCCTTAGCTTCCTCATCTGTAAAATAGGGTAATGAAAATAGTACTTACATCATAGGGTCATTATGAGTGTTAAATGAGATTAAGTATACGGAGCATCTAGCATGGTACCTAGCACATAGTAAGCACTAGATGTATACTCTTTCCTTTCCAGTAGAAGGAAAGTGGGATTTCAGGGAGGTTGGATTGACTTTAGACAGATTGTGCATGTCTGCTCCTGAATATCTGTCAGAATGTGATACAAAGCTAAATATGGGGAAATTTGTAACACGTATCTCCGCGCTGACTCCCCTTCTTCTCTATGGGTGGAGAAAGAATTAATGACATTTGCAAAGCTTTTCCCAGCTTGCTGCATTGCCCTGAAAACCAAGCTAACTGGTCTTCCTCCTCCTCCTCCTCGATGGTTGACCATCTGCAGATCACAAGACTGCACAGGTGCAGCTGTAGGATTTGCATTTAAGAAGGGCTGAATTTATCCTTGTGCCTCACCTTGCTACATCTATTCATTCTTATTTTGGGTATAAACTGACATTGACATAAGGCTGCAGAGAGAGCACTGAGATCTCTGTGGTTCTACTTCATGAGCATATGTGGATCGAGGAGGGTGGGAGAATTCATGGCATGTACTGCTTGTAGGAGGGGGTATTTCAGGCCAAAACTAAGTCCCTGATAAGGGACTACCATTTCTCAAATCATCCAGGCTTGAGTCTTTGGCTGTCTTAGCTCTACCACTTCCCCACCCCAATCCACTCAGCTAACAAATCTTAGTGATCGTACTTATGGAATATTGCTTAAATGCATCTTCTTTCCATTTCCACCACCTGCTCCCTAGTTCAGCCTCCCTGTAACTTTCGCCAGGCAGTTTTGCAGTATCTTCCAAACTAGTTTCTCTGCCTTTTCCCCCACTGCATTCAAGCTTTGGTCATATTAGTCCCCGGCTCCAAAACATGCATTGTTTCTCTGTGTTCATCAGAATGAAGTTCTGAGGTCTCATTTTGGCTCTGAAGACTTCTTATAATCATTCCCCAGTTTACCTTTCCAAACCAGTCAGTGACTGAACTGAGTGATGGTAGCCATTCTCTAAATGTTTCTTGAGTGATTTAACTCGTAGAGGCAGTGGAATAATGGCTTCCTTTTCTCTTTAGCAGGATTCAACCCTCTGGAGCATGAACACCAAGCTGTTCGGTCCTGGGCTGTGCTAGCAGGCCCCTTCAAGGCAATAGCAATGGCTGCGGCAGCAGCTTCTCACCTGAACCTGGATGCCCTGCGGGAAGTGCTGGAATGCCCTATCTGCATGGAGTCCTTCACAGAGGAGCAGCTGCGGCCCAAGCTCCTGCACTGTGGCCATACCATCTGCCGCCAGTGCCTGGAGAAGCTACTGGCCAGTAGCATCAATGGTGTCCGCTGTCCCTTTTGCAGCAAGATTACCCGCATAACCAGCCTGACCCAGCTGACGGACAACCTGACGGTGCTGAAGATCATTGACACGGCTGGGCTCAGTGAGGCCGTGGGGCTGCTCATGTGCCGGTCGTGCGGGCGGCGGCTGCCCCGGCAGTTCTGCCGAAGCTGCAGCGTGGTGCTGTGTGAGCCCTGCCGGGAGGCGGACCACCAGCCTCCTGGCCACTGTACACTCCCTGTCAAAGAAGCAGCTGAGGAGCGGCGTCGGGACTTTGGAGAGAAGTTGGCCCGTCTGCGGGAGCTTATGGGGGAGCTGCAGCGCCGGAAGGTAGCCTTGGAAGGAGTCTCCAAGGACCTTCAGGCGAGGTATAAAGCAGTCCTCCAAGAGTACGGGCACGAAGAGCGCAGGGTCCAGGAGGAGCTGGCTCGCTCCCGGAAGTTCTTCACGGGCTCGTTGGCCGAGGTTGAGAAGTCTAACAGCCAGGTGGTAGAGGAGCAGAGTTACCTGCTCAACGTCGCCGAGGTGCAGGCCGTGTCTCGCTGTGACTACTTCTTGGCCAAGATCAAGCAGGCAGACGTAGCACTACTGGAAGAGACAGCCGACGAGGAGGAGCCGGCGCTCACTGCCAGCCTGCCCCGGGAGCTCACCCTGCAGGATGTAGAGCTCCTCAAGGTCGGCCACGTCGGCCCCCTCCAAATCGGGCAGGCGGCTAGGAAGCCCCGGACAGTCAACATGGAAGACTCCTGGGCCATGGAGGCTGCAGCCTCTGCTGCCTCTTCCTCCGTTACATTTAGAGAGATGGACATGAGCCCTGAGGAAGTGGCTGCTAGCCCTAGGGCCTCGCCTGCTAAGCAGCGGGGCTCTGACACAGCCGCCAGCATCCAGCAGTGCCTCTTTCTCAAGAAGATGGGGGCCAAAGGCAGCACTCCAGGCATGTTCAACCTCCCAGTCAGTCTCTACGTGACCAGTCAAGGCGAAGTGCTGGTTGCTGACCGTGGCAACTACCGTATACAAGTCTTTACCCGCAAAGGCTTTTTGAAGGAGATCCGCCGCAGCCCCAGTGGCATTGATAGCTTTGTTCTGAGCTTCCTTGGGGCTGACTTGCCCAATCTCACTCCTCTCTCAGTTGCCATGAACTGCCATGGGCTGATTGGTGTGACTGACAGCTATGACAACTCCCTCAAGGTATACACGTTGGATGGCCACTGCGTGGCCTGTCACAGGAGCCAGCTGAGCAAACCCTGGGGCATCACAGCCCTTCCATCTGGCCAATTCGTGGTAACTGATGTGGAAGGTGGAAAGCTCTGGTGCTTCACCGTTGACCGAGGAGCAGGGGTGGTCAAATACAGCTGCCTCTGCAGTGCTGTGCGGCCCAAGTTTGTCACCTGTGACGCTGAAGGCACTGTCTACTTCACCCAGGGCTTGGGCCTCAATCTGGAGAATCGGCAGAATGAGCACCACCTGGAGGGTGGCTTCTCCATTGGCTCGGTGGGCCCCGACGGGCAGCTGGGTCGCCAGATTAGCCACTTCTTCTCGGAGAACGAGGATTTCCGCTGCATTGCTGGCATGTGTGTGGATGCCCGTGGTGATCTCATCGTGGCTGACAGTAGTCGCAAAGAAATTCTCCACTTTCCTAAGGGTGGGGGCTATAGCGTCCTTATTCGAGAGGGGCTCACCTGTCCAGTGGGCATCGCCCTCACACCTAAGGGGCAGCTGCTGGTCTTGGACTGTTGGGATCATTGCATCAAGGTTTACAGCTACCATCTGAGAAGATATTCTACCCCTTAGGGGCTGGGAAATAGCAGTTTCTTCTGCTGCCCAAGCAGCTTCCCTTCCCTGTTCTTGGTTGTTGGTGGTACTATAGTGTAGACTTGGCCTGTGTCCTGATTTCAGCTGGCTAGCCTAGAAGTTTAGAAGCTCTGTCTTCTAGTGTTTTTCATTTGCATTATCTCCTCGCCTAGGTTTAGAGCTTTAACAGATGCATTACCCCAAACAGGACACATGATATGAGATTAGCTGATGTTTCATTAGAACTTAGGCACTTCTAAGGCTTCAGCAGAGAGCCTCTTTCCCCTGTATTTGAAATTTTCCCGTGTATTGAACCCTTGTTGATTTTCCTCTCTTTTGGCTTTGATAACTCTGGTCCATTATTTCCTTCCTATTATAACATGCTCCATCTGTGACACTTCCTCTTCAACTCTGCTGCATTTAGTGTGCACGCATGTAGTGGGATCTCCTCTACCTTTCAGTGACACTTCAGACATCACATTCCTGTGGCATGACGTCTCAGGTCTGACCACCTTTACCAGTGTGAAAGACCATTCATTTAGTGCCACCGTGGGAGCTATATAGTCCCTTTGGGAAGCAGTAACTCTTGGCTCTGGGGGTTTTGTGCCATCTTGGATTGGTCTGTAATTGCAGGTGTGACAGAGAATGGATTGACCCTCGTTGGTGTCGAAGGCTTTAGCCTGGAAATCGCTTGCCTCTTAAAGGAGCATGTGGATTGGAATTATGCCAAAGCATAGGAAGTTGCAAATAAACAAAAATAAATGCTAATATAGTCAGCAAACATTCTTGAATAGTCTCTAGAGCGCATCATTTTTCCTATTACCTCTTTCCACTGACCTGTGTTAGGAGCTGTCTGTGGAATTGTACAACACGGGCCAGGGCCAACAAAGTGGGGAGGTGGACACATCTCATTTTCATTGCTAAAGCAAAACTGTTTGGTCCTTATTCTGTGTTTTCCTCAAGTCAGTGCATAATACTTGGTTTGGGGATTTATTTCCATCTCTCTATCAAGCATTAACTAATTGATAATTGTCTTTTCATCTCTGGTATTCATGTCTTTTAATTAAATATGGAATTTGGGAGGTGAGGGGAGGGATAAGTTGTACCTTGCTGCTTTGCTTCCATGTCTGACACTGCATTCTTTGAGAGTAGTACGAATCTACCTAGGTCAAAATTCAGCAAAAAGCACTATTATGTAAAGATAATCCAAAACTTACTTCCACATACACGTGTACAGAATCAGCCCCCAAGGTCTACAGTCACCAACACCCTGTTCTAAACTCAGCCTCCACCATCTGCTTTATCCTTATAATTACAGTTCAACAAAGGAAGAAACTTGTGCTTTTAGGAAGCCCAGAAGTGGGTGAGGGACTTTGTGACAAGGTTCCTCAGGCTCTGGTGTTTACCAAGCAACATATCTTGTGCTCTGGGTGCAGGGCTGATGGCAAGCCAAAAAACTGTTACCTTGCTTTCACAGACACAAAATCTGCTAAGCTGAGCTACTCAAATTGTTTTTTTTTTGGTGGTGGTGTTGCTTTTTTGGCCTCTCTTGTGATAGCTGCCAAAGGATAGGAAAGGAGCTAATTAAAATGATGTTGAACTGGTCTGTCTCGTGCTTTTCATCTGGAGAAAGCCCCATGTTCTGATTATGAAATTGCATCCAATTTCTAAAGATTGCATAATTGAGAGGAAATTGATCCAATTAAAAGTGCATCACAAATGACTCCACTAGTTGTTAGAGCCACTTCATCTGTGGTAGCACCTGGAAGCGGGAGATCTATCTTTGCTGTCAGTGGGGGACTTGCTGAGGCAATAATGGTGGCCGAGGCCTTTGGCACAAGGTTTGCAGCAGAGATATGGATATAATGTTGTGGGCTGGCTTGACATAAACAATGCCAGGAAACCTCCAGCTGCCCATGCCTTTGCAAGGAAGTGCTGTCACTGTTGGCATTCAGCATTTAGGTCTAACCCATCTCTGAACCACACTCATGCCTTGGCCTTCAAATGCAGCAGGTATCTGCTGGCTCAGAATGGAAATAAATGTGGTCTGAATGTTTTTGTTCCTTTGATGTGAATATTTTAGGCTGTGCTGAGTACAGTCAATTTTTCAGTTATCTACCAAGTTGACTAAATTGCAGAGTATAGCCTCAAGAAACTGATTTGCTCAATTATAGCAGTTATTATAGTTTGTTTTTTTGTTGTTGTTTTCTCTTTTTAAGCAGTAATACCTTTATTCAGATAAAGTCTTAAATGCAAGTCAATTATGTAATAAATCAAAGTGCAGCTGCACTGGTTGAAGCAGGCTCGTGGGCCTGGAGAACAGGCTTATCCCCTCACCTAACCTGTGTACAATTGCAAAACTCGTGAATCTACAGAACACTTTCTGAAAACCACTGAACTACAACATCGCTTATCTTCCAGTTCCATCTTATTAGCCATATGTCTGTGGGCAAGTCACTTACCCCTTCCTCTTCTGGAAAATGATGAAAGTGATCCCTGTCTCCGTGACGGGTGTAAGATGTGAGATAATAGATGTTAAAATACCCGCTACAGTTCTTGTCATAATCAGTGAGAGCTATTATCTTCTATTGAGTTGTTCAAAAGAGTGGGGTCAGGTTGTCCAACCACTCTGAATAATACCTTCCATCTTTCCTATCGTTACAGGTTCCTATTTGCCAATCAAAACCTTTCTCAGGCATTTCCTCCCACTAGCCATAAGTCTTCAAATAAATCTGGTCACCTGTTCCTTTTTACTATCACTCTACCTATTTCATGTTTCTATTATTATATAATTTACTGTGTTGCAATTATTTGCCCATATATTTGAGCTTTATTGAGGGTTAGCTTTAATCTCTAGCTAAGAGCACATAGCATGGTGCCTAATATACAGTATGTCCTCAGTTATTTAATTGGCTGTTATTTATATGACTTGGTGATGGTAGGCCCTCCAGTAACACCCTCACATTGGCTAAAAGATAAAGGCAGACAAATGACTTATAGGTTCACTAACTCCCTGCTTTCCTTTATCATTTCTGAGTAATTATATAGAATTTAAGGTTTTGGAGCAATGATTCATTCAATACTGAGTACCTACTGTGAGCCCAGTACTATGCCAGGTGTTCAGAAAATTTTAAAAAATGATAAGTAATATTAATGTGTCTACTTTCTCGTAAGTTATTTCACAGTCTTTCTAAAGTATTTGGAATTGTATTCCATTGCCCTGGGCTTTCTCAAAAGCCAGGAATAGGCACTATGTGGATGACTGTGAGGGTCCATCCCAATGTGCACTCCAGCCTGAGATAAGTCCACAGACGGCCACTCCATTATTCCAATCAGCAGGATAAACTTGGCTTGAGTCTGTGTTCCTGTGGGTAAGACAAGTAATGCTTAAAGTAGTTGTACTTTTAGTCTAGTGCTAATTAATGGCTTCTTAAAAGTGAAGTGCTACCAGCTCTATAGGAGGGAAATGGAAGGCAAAGTCTAGTATGAAACTCACGGCTCTACCTTATACCTGATTAGCTGCTGATTTGCACTCAGGACGGGCAGCTCCTCAAGGGATCACAAAACAAATTACAGGTAAGAAACAGCAGATGCCTGGATGAATTTTACAAGCAGGCAGTGGTAAGGTAGGAGGGTGTTTAGCAAAATACTTACACTCCAGAACTTTGGCTGTATCTTGTCGATATCACTAATATTCATGGTACTCTGACTAAGTCTGAAGTTAGGCAGCTCTGGGACTGGCAACGCATTCTAGTGGGAAAGCCACTGGGCTTGGTCTGGATCTGAATCACAGCTCTAACTCTACTAGCTATGTGGCCTCAGATGATCACCTTACCTCTGCGTCGGTTTCCCTGTCTATAAAATAAGAAAGTTGGGTTAGATCATCACTAAAATCCTTTCTAGCTCTATGATTTTAATTATTTTACCAAATAGAATTGTGGTTGAGTTTTCCCCCAGTGTTTTTGCATAATTTTGCTGTAATTTTATCGTGTTTACATTAGAGTAGTAGAAAGAACCTGTACTTCGTAATCAGCCCCACCTTGGTCCAACTGCTTACTCTACCCCAACTATTGTGACCTTGGGCCACTTGCGAACTACTGCCACTCTGTTGAGCTACTGTTTCCTCATCTTGTAAAAGGAAATGACAGTTTATGTTTTAAAGGGCTGTTGTGAGAATTAAAATATACTAATGGGATAGTGTATATAAAAGGACCTAATTCAGAAAATGTGACGTGCCCAGAAAATGTGATTTCCACTGTAGGGAGCAAAGACCTCCTTTCCCTCTTGGTGAACTGATGCAAATTTTTCATGTTAACACTCGGGGAGGTTTCAGACCTGCATTGGTGATTCAACCACACTGCTCAGCTTCTTAATTAAAAAGCCTATCGGAAGAAGAGTGGGATTGCCGGAGGGGCAGAGGCAAAACTTTCACAGCAATGTATCCCACTAGAAAAGCTGCACATAAAACCTAAAGGCTAATTATTTGATTAAAGTAATTAGGATGGCATCTTGACTTTTGGCAGAAACATGCATGTTTAGCTATTCCTATAGATGGCCAGCATAAAGGGATTTTTCCCTCCGGTCAACATTCATTAACCCAAATAATTACAAAATTTAAAATAAGCCATAAATCTCATTGTCAGGTGGAGGTAATATAACATATTGTAGTTAAAACTGGGCTTTGTAAGCATGGGGCGGCGGGGGGGCGGGGATGGGTTGGTGGCGAGTTCAGTCTTGGTTCCTCCACTTAGTAGTTCTATGACCACTGAGTCATTTAGCCTCTCAGCCTCAGTCTCCTCAAATAATAAAAAGATACTGTTTACTGCATTGTTCTGAAGAAACGATGGATGTAAAACACTTAGCAGACTTTCAGACATTTCATAAACTTTCAGTAGTCCTCAGTATCAATACAGTAAATTAAATGTATGATAAGATTACCCATATTTTTTGTGATAGAAGGATTATATGAAACTGGTGAGGAAAACATTTATTTCCCTCAAAGGGAAATTATTTAGTAACTCACTGAAATCCTGAGTGTAAACACAAGGAGTTTGTGTGACTGCAAGTCAAATGCATATCTTCCCTATTAAAATAAAACCAGGATTTTCTTTTGGTGATTTACTCAGTTTACCTAGCTATAACTAAAATGCCACTGTATATTTTCACAGAATATTAAGATTTAGATTTCATTCTTTCATTTATTCATTCACTTACTCATCAGACATATATGACATCTACTGTTTTTTATTAATAGCCGTAATTATATGAGTAATGAATGCAAAGATGACTCGATCATGAACCCTGCAGTCAGGTAGCTTGTAGTCTGGCTGGAGAGATAAGGAATGTAAAAGATAATACAAATATACAAAAGAATAAGATAAACGGTGCGAGATGGAAATAGAGTGCCAAGTGTTTAAGAAAAGACTGCTTCTAGTTGATAGGATCTGGTTCCTGAAGGGCCTTGCAAGTAGAGGGAGTGTCATGAACACAGGTACAACATACCAAGGAAGAGTGAGAAGCTGGTACCAGCAGGAAGTTCAAACCACAAGAGTGAGTGGGCATTAAAGCAATTCAAAGGTCAAAAGTGGTCCACTTCTCCATGACCCTTCAAATAACAATGCAAGTGGTTCTCTTTTTCCTGTCCTAAGCCGTATCATTTACTCCTATCAGTGATCATGGCTCAAGGAGGCTTCATTCTTATGGAACTGGTAGGGTATGAATGAGAATCTCCTTGGAGACCTGAGGGAGACCAAGGTGGAGGAAGATGGTGTAGTTTGAAAGTACACCTCCCCGCCCCCGCCCCCCCCCCAATATTCTAACATACCTCCTTACTGGGAATGCCTGATGACACTGTCTCAGAAAAAAAATAATAAAATAAAATTCTGAAATAATATCCAGTTGCTCCCCCTCAAAAGCCTGAGCCAAATGAGTTCTGCAATCACAGCGACATAACTTTGTACTAGAGTCTTACTGCCTTTTTGATGTTTGATGTTGACAGCTTTCAAAACCCACCATTCTCTCTTTATCTTCTGCCCTATATCTGGACATGCTGCTAAGAAAGTTCAAGTACTTCCACCTTTAGTGCCAGTGGGAAGTCCCAACCACACAAGTCCTAGCCCCTGCATGGGAATCCTCACCCCAGCCCCAGCTTCGAGCCACCATAAAAACCAATGTGGCCTCCTTTTCCTGCTCTCAAGCTCTTTCTGGACCTGCTTGGTAGCCCACATTGCTCTCGCCAGAAACCCTCATCATGTGAGTTAGAAATCTTTTCATACCCACTTGGTGGATACACAGCATCATCAATCTCAACGTCTGAGCCAAGTTTTGGGTGGGTCCCCCTCTTCTCTGTGGGATAACCACACAACTGGCACAATAAGCAGTGTTAGGCAATGACCACCATCCCAGGGGCTCTCTATTCTCTTGCTTTGGTTTGCTAACTGGCTAGCTTTTTTGAGGCACTGCCTGCTGGCAACCTTGTGCTTTAAGATGTGCAGCCTGTGCTGCATTTGCTGAGCCCTACCATGCCTCTCTTATAAGTTTAACTGAACTGAGTTGGAAGATACGATAATTGGCGTTAAGGGGCAAGAGCAAAGTGGCCCTGGGTCATGTGTCTTGGTCCAGATCTGTCTGTGTCTCAGACGGAATCACGTGTCTAGATTCCAGCACAAGCTGTGACTTCAGGGGAATGACTCTTGCCCTATGACTACTGGTTGGTTGTCTAACCAGGCATTGCCCCCATTCTATAAAGTGCTCAGGGAAATACTGCTACCTTATGCAATCTATGGGTCTGTTGGTGGTGGTTCACGTGCAGGAAGAGCAGTCACCATGTGGACCGTTGTGGTCTACACTCTAAAAGCAGATGGCGCATTAGGACTCTACAAAATGTCTTTGCTGCTGCTATGTCACTGTTGGTCAAAACAAAAGATCCTGACCTTCAGGGTTATAGAGAAGAGCATCCATGGTTCCCTTGTCGCATAGCTGAGGGGTTAATTCAAATTCAGTTTAAGCCCAGGATCCTTAAACCCTATGAACGTTATTGCCATGAGGGAGACCCTAATCCTGATGACACAGATGTGCAACTCTGGAGGAAGAAACCTATGAGTAGGGTAGCGAGGACTCCCCCCGGCCCCTCACCACAAAACTATATACAGTAACCACCAAAAGAAAAACAAACAAACAAACAATGAATACAGGAGGAGGAAACAATCAAAAAACTCAAATAGAGGTCACAATTTGACCCAATTAGAATTCCAAAATTTACTGAAAGAATTTATACAAAAAACAAAAAAGTTCGAAGATTGCTAATTGGTTTTTGTGCCTCGACAACCTAAACTCTGAACTACTTTTAACATCTTTTGAAATGCACTAATTACCAAATTCCCATGGCTTTAATCAATACTGGGGCTCAAATTAGATTTACATGTGGGAATTCCCCTAAATTTAAACAAGGTATGCCCTATAATCTTAAGGGAGTTACTAAGGACATTTCAGGATATGTAAGGAAGACAAATAGGTATACCTCACCTTAATCATCAGAACTAATGCCTTGCCTAAATTCCCCATAGCCATAACACTCATTACCTTGAAATAGTCCATACTGAGTATGGCTGCTCTGACCCAATGAGTAATAAATTAAAATTGAATTAAGTTTTGGTACTTACAATTGGCTTACCAAAATGGGACCACATGGACCCTGCCCTCCCCCATTAGTTAAAATAGTTAATATGGCCCATTTTAAACAGAACCTTTGAGGTTTAAAATCCATATACAAGACCTATTTAGAAAAAGAGTGATTATCCCCACTGCTTCATTATTTAACAGCCTAGTCTACCCTGTTCTTAAACCTGAATGAAACCTCACAATGGATTACTGCAAACTTAATGCTGAGGCCCCGCCCATTAATGCTTCCATACCAATTATTGAAATAATAAATTCCATCCAATCAATAACTGGTTAATACTTTGCACTCATAGACTTGGCTAATATGTCATGTTCAGTGCCTATTTTAACAGCCTCTCACACATAGTTTGCCTTCAACTTCAAAGGGACACAATTCCCCTTTACCTGGCTACCCATGAGGTACCTCAACAGCCATGCCTTCACACACAATCTTTACAGACAAGATCTTAATGCAACCAACTTTTTCCAGGAGCACGGTAACGCCATCACACTGATCACACCCTCTTCCAAAGACGTTAATTTGACACGCTCTTTGAGGACATACAAACATTCACAAAATAACTCACAAAAAGGGACGGGCCATTGCCCTATGTTAAAAAAAAAAATTTGTATGTTAAAAAAATTCTGACTCCATATTTGATGCTTGCTCTCTGCCAGCTTTCAAGCCCCGCTACTCCCCCTTCCCCACTGGCCCCCTCACCTGGGCAAGCCTAAGTGCTCCCACCTCTGGTGCCAGAGGGAAGTTCAAACCATGCAAGCCTCACTCCACCCCACTTGCCATTATATAAAAGCCAAGCCAGTCTCTTTTCCTTGCTCTCTCAAGCCATTTTTGGACCTGCTTGAGAGCCATCTTTGCTCTCCCCAGAAAGCTCCATTACATGGGTGACAAATCTTTTAAAATCCTCTTGTGTGTGTGTAGCACCATCCGTTTCATCATCTGAACCAAATAATGGCTGGGAGTCCATCCCCCTACTTCAGAGTGACAACAAATGTTTAGAGTTGAATATCAAAAACAACGTCATAATATGATAAACAAAAAAACTGTATAATTTTAATTTCTGAGCAACCACATGAATAAAACCATGTGCTTTTGTGAAATGACATTTAATATTTACCCTTAAAAATAATAACTCTCTAAATCTCTCAGCCCCAGGAATCTGAAACTTGTTTGACAAATTTAATGACTCTGTAAAAATGTTAAAAATAAAGTTACATTAAAAATATTACACTCAAAGAGTAGAGAGGGAGCAGGCATGTGTGTTACCTCACCTGATCCATGACTCTGGGGCTGGATCTAGGAGAATAAAACTTTCATTGATTAATACCCTGGAAGAAATGTACAATGCACACACAAATGGCACATATACCCTGGATCCTCCAAAAAGGTTAATTAATGTTAGCTAAATGAAAGGTGCAAATGATAAAGGCAAACAATCTAAAAGTATGTATCCTTCTCTTCTGCTCTGGTGACCATTGCCACATATGCCTGTTTTTCTCCTCAATGAAATGGGGATATTAACTCCAGCCTACTTAATATGTACCAGGACTATTCTTAATGTCCCGTAGACTTTTTAAAATTTTTATTGGAGAATAGTTGCTTTATAATGTTGTGTTAGTTTCTACTGTACAGCAAAGTGAATCAGCTCTACATATACATACATCCCCTCTTTTTTGGATTTCCTTCCCACTTAGGTCACCACAGAGCACTGAGTAGAGTTCCCTGTGCTATACAGTAGGTTCTCAGCAATCCCACTACTGGGCATATACCCAGGGAAAACCATAATTCAGAAAGATGCATGCACCCCAATGTTCATTGCAGCACTACTGACAATAGCCAGGACACGGAAACAACTTAAGTGTCCACCAACAGAGGAATGGATAAAGTAGATGTTGTACATATATACAATGGAATATTACTCAGGCATAAAAAGGAATGAAGTTGGGTCATTTGTAGAGATGTGGATGGACCTAGACACTGTCAAATAGGGTGAAATATGTCCCATACATCTTACACAAGTAAAAGGTGGCCTAAAATGGGCAGCCTGGACAGCCTCTCTCTGAATGAGATAAAGCCTCTCTAAATAAAACATCAGAAACAATACTGGGTGTGGTAGGGGGAAAAGCAGCTCCCTAAGGAAACAAGTTACAAAAGGGGAACTTTATTTTTATGCTGGGAGATGTTTTCTTCCTATGAATTCAATGACCTATGAAACTAGGTCTCAAACCTGCATTTTTCAGCTCTTCCTTTTGACTGGTATATATGCAGTTGCCCACTTTATACTGCCAGTTGGCACGCCAACTGTGGGCTGGTGTGTTCAATGAAGATATCCCTTAGAAAACTTACACTCAGCGTATTTAAGACAACTCAGCTCTCCAATACCTGCTGTTCTGCTACTGTTCCATTTAAGGAACACAACCATCGACTCGGGCATGTAGGCCTGAAACTTTGGCACCATTTCTCATCACTTCCCTCACCTCTCACCTCCCACCTCCCACTATACAATCATAAAGTTCTCATCCTACTAGCAGCTTAATATGTTTCACATCCCTTTATTCTTTTCTTCATTCTCATAACTATGAAAATTTAAGCTCCCACTAACCTTAAATTTAAGCTCTTGAAACACTGTTACAACTTCCTAACTGATGTTAAATCTAATCTAGCATCCTACCTACTACACTTCCTCCCATCCCAAATCAAGCCCAATCCCACACCAGCCAGAGTCAGATTTAAAACGTAAGCGCTAATAATGTTACATAAAACATTTAAACGACTTTAAAATGCTCCTGGTAAAAGGAAAATTCCTTAACATGGTCTACATATCCAGTGGGATTTTATTCCCACCTATTTATCTTTCTAGATTTATCTCACCACTGCTTCCATCCCTCTCTAGGCCGTTTTGGTCCTTGCTTTTATGCTACCTAAAACACTTTCCCTCTCCCTACCCACCAGTGTCTCCTAAATCTTACCTCTTCCGGGTCTTCTGAGGTGTCCACTACACGGTTTCAGTCAGGTGTCCACGCCACCTTTTGTATTTCTGCCTTGTAGCACTGACCATTGCATTATGATTTCCTTGTTGCCTACCCCTCTCTAAGGCTAGACTGAGCTCTGTGAAGGCAGAGCGACTTTTAATTTGCCGCTGCATCGGCAGCATCTAGCGCGGTACCTGAAACAAAGCAGGCACTACAACAGTTGCTGGATAAAACCCGGGCAGGGGGTCAGCTTAGCTCCTATGTTGATACACATGAACACTCTGGGTCATATTTAGCACCAGCTGATTATGCCACCTGCTCCTCCCACCAGCTGCCTCGCTGAATCACTGTTAGTTGCAATAGAAAAACGGGATGTGGTTGAAAACTGGGAGGAGTGGTTCCCTCAGATTTCACTTTCTTTGAGAATCTTCTCAGCTATAAAATAATTAAAAGTTGTGTTCCTTTCTGGAAATCCAACCCAAACTTTGTCTTGGTGCAAAGTCACCAGTGCTTCCAAAGAAGGCTCAGAAAGACACCTTCGATTGTGTGGTATGTAAATGATATCTCAATAAAGCTGTCAACAAACAAAAAAGATGTACCTTTGAACACATGGTCCCTTGAATAGCCTCTCAACACACTTTCTTTGATGGGGAAGAGAGAAGAAGGAACTAGTTTGAGTCCTAATCCTGTCACTAATGTATAATTCCTTTGAGCAAGTTGCTTATTCTCCCTGGGACTCCATTTCACTATCTATATTAATAGAGTTATTAAATTAAGGATTTTCTCAGTTGTAAATGTCAGTGATTCTGGTGCCCCAGACCTTAGGGACTTCTTGAGCCAAGAGCTCCAAAAGGAGTCTTCCATATCCCTGGACACCTGTGGAATGGGAGGAGACAGAAGTGCAGATCCCAAGGACCCTAAGGAGGCACCCCTGGGGCACAGAGCTGGTGTGTCAGATGAAGACAGCCAAGGCCAGCTCCAACCCAATGGATCACTGGTCAAGTCCGCCTCTAAGGCCTGCCTCAAAGCCTTCACCCTGACCCAGAGCCAAGTTGTTGCTAGGAAACAAGAATCTGGAGCCAGCGGGCCGACATCATGCAGGCTGGAATCATGTT